>NW_027043595.1:0-66187 GCF_036013475.1 Columba livia | reverse complement strand
TTCTTTGGGCTTTCTTTCCCCTTTCTTTGGGCTTTCTTTGGGCTGTCTTTCCCCTTTCTTTGGGCTTTCTTTCCCCTTTCTTTGGGCTTTCTTTCCCCTTTCTTTGGGCTTTCTTTCCCCTTTCTGTGGGCTTTCTTTCCCCTTTCTGTGGGCTTTCTTTGCGCTTTATTTCCCCTTTCTTTGGGCTTTCTTTGGGCTTTCCTCCCCCTTTCTTTGGGCTTTCTTTTCCCTTTCATTGGCTTTATTTCCCCTTTCTTTGGGCTTTCTTTGGGCTTTCTTTCCCCTTTCTTTGGGGTTTCTTTGGGCTTTCTTTCCCCTTTCTTTGGGCTTTCTTTGGGCTTTCTTTCCCGTTTCTTTCCCCTTTCTTTGGCTTTCTTTCCCCTTTCTTTGGGCTTTCTTTCCCCTTTCTTTGGGCTTTCTTTACCCTTTCTTTGGGCTTTCTTTACCCTTTCTTTAGGCTTTCTTTGGGCTTTCTTTCCCCTTTCTTTGTGCTTTCTTTCCCCTTTCTTTCCCGTTTCTTTGGGCTTTCTTTGGGCTTTCTTTCCCCTTTCTCTGGGCTTTCTTTGGGCTTTCTCTCCACTTTCTTTGGGCTTTCTTTCCCCTTTCTTTCCCCTTTCTTTGGGCTTTCTTTGGGCTTTCTTTGGGCTTTCTTTGGGCTTTCTTTGGGCTTTCTTTGGACTTTCTTTCCCCTTTCTTTGGGCTTTCTTTCCCCTTTCTGTGGGCTTTCTTTGGGCTTTCTTTGGGCTTTCTTTGGGCTTTCTTTGGGCTTTCTTTCCCCTTTCTTTGGGCTTTCTTTCCCCTTTCTTTGGGCTTTCCTTGGCTTTCTTTGGGCTTTCTTTGGGTTTCTTTCCCCTTCTTTCCACTTTCTTTGGGCTTTCTTTGGCTTTCTTTGGGCTTTCTTTCCCCTTTCTTTGGGCTTTCTTTCCCCTTTCTTTGGGCTTTCTTTCCCCTTTCTTTGGGCTGTCATTCCCCTTTCTTTGGGCTTTCTTTCCCCTTTCTTTGGGCTTTCTTTCCCTTTTCTTTGGGCTTTCTTTGGGCTTTCCTTGGGCTTTCTTTGGGCTTTCTTTCCCCTTTCTTTCCCCTTTCTTTGGGCTTTCTTTCCCCTTTCTTTGGGCTTTCTTTCCCCTTTCTTTGGGCTTTCTTTCCCCTTTCTTTCCCCTTTCTTTGGGCTTTCTTTGGGCTGTCTTTCCCCTTTCTTTGGGCTTTCTTTCCCCTTTCTTTGGGCTTTCTTTCCCCTTTCTTTGGGCTTTCTTTCCCCTTTCTTTGGGCTTTCTTTGGGCTTTCTTTCCCCTTTCTTTGGGCTTTCTTTGGGCTTTCTTCCCCCTTTCTTTGGGCTTTCTTTCCCCTTTCTTTGGGATTTATTTCCCCTTTCTTTGGGATTCTTTGTGCTTTCTTTCCCCTTTCTTTGGGGTTTCTTTGGTCTTTCTTTCCCCTTTCTTGGGGTTTCTTTGGGCTTTCTTTAACCTTTCTTTGGGCTTTCTTTGGGCTTTCTTTCCCCTTTCTTTTGGCTTTCTTTCCCCTTTCTTTCCCCTTTCTTTGGACTTTCTTTCCCCCTTACTTTGGGCTTTCTTTACCCTTTCTTTGGGCTTTCTTTGGGCTTTCTTTCCCCTTTCTTTGGGCTTTCTTTGGGCTTTCTCTCCACTTTCTTTGGGCTTTTTTTCCCCTTTCTTTCCTCTTTCTTTGGGCTTTCTTTGCGCTTTCTTTGGGCTTTCTTTGGGCTTTCTTTGGGCTTTCTTTGGGCTTTCTTTCCCCTTTCTTTCCACTTTCTTTGGGCTTTCTTTGGGCTTTCTTTGGGCTTTCTTTCCCCTTTCTTTCCCCTTTCTTTGGGCTTTCTTTCCCCTTTCTTTCCCCTTTCTGTGGGCTTTCTTTGGACTTTCTTTGGGCTTTCTTTGCGCTTTCTCAGGGCTGTCATTCCCCTTTCTTTGGGCTTTCTTTCCCCTTTCTTTGGCTTTCTTTGGGCTTTGGTTTGGGCTTTCTTTGGGCTTTCTTTGGGCTTTCTTTGGCTTTCTTTGGGCTTTCTTTGGGCTTTCTTTGGCTTTCTTTGGGCTTTCTTTCCCCTTTCTGTGGCTTTCTTTGGGCTTTCTTTGGGCTTTCTTTGGGCTTTCTTTCCCCTTTCTTGGGGTTTCTTTACCCTTTCTTTGGGCTTTCCTTGGGCTTTCCTTGGGATTTCTTTGGGTTTTCTTTCCCCCTTTCTTTCCACTTTCTTTGGGCTTTCTTTGGGCTTTCTTTCCCCTTTCTTTGGGCTTTCTTTCCCCTTTCTTTTGGCTTTCCTTGGGCTTTCTTTGGGCTTCCTTTGGGCTTTCTTTCCCCTTTCTTTCCATTTTCTTTGGGCTTTCTTTGGGCTTTCTTTGGGCTTTCCTTTCCCCTTTCTTTGGGCTTTCTTTCCCCCTTCCTTTGGGCTTTCTTTCCCCTTTCTTTGGGCTTTCTTTCCCCTTTCTTTGGGCTTTCTTTCCCCTTTCTTTGGGCTTTCCTTGGGCTTTCTTTGGGCTTTCTTTCCCCTTTCTTTCCAATTTCTTTGGGCTTTCTTTGGGCTTTCTTTGGGCTTTCTTTCCCCTTTCTTTGGCTTTCTTTCCCCTTTCTTTGGGCTTTCTTTCCCATTTTTTTGGGCTTTCTTTCCCCTTTCTTTGGGCTTTCTTTCCCCTTTCTTTGGGCTGTCATTGCCCTTTCTTTGGGCTTTTTTCCCCTTTCTTTGGGCTTTCCTTGGGCTTTCTTTGGGCTTTCTTTCCCCTTTCTTTCCACTTTCTTTGGGCTTTCTTTGGGCTTTCTTTGGGCTTTCTTTCCCCTTTCTTTGGGTTTTCTTTCCCCATTCTTTGGGCTTTCTTTCCCCTTTCTTTTGGCTTTCTTTCCCCTTTCTTTGGGCTGTCATTCCCCAATTATTTGGGCTTTCTTTCCCATTTCTTTAGGCTTTCTTTCCCCTTTCTTTGGGCTTTCCTTCCCCTTTCTTTGGGCTTTCTTTGGGCTTTCTTTGGGCTTTCTTTCCCCTTTCTTTGGGCTGTCATTCCCTTTCTTTGGGCTTTCTTTCCACTTTCTTGGGCTTTCTTTCCCCTTTCTTTGGGCTTTCTTTGGGCTTTCTTTGCGGCTTTCTTTGGGCTTTCTTTGGGCTGTCATTCCCCTTTCTTTGGGCTTTCTTTCCCCTTTCTTTGGCTTTCTTTGGGCTTTCTGTGGGCTTTCTTTGGGCTTTCTTTGGGCTTTATTTGGGCTTTCTTTGGGCTTTCTTTGGCTTTCTTTCCCCTTTCTTTGGGCTTTCTTTCCCCTTTCTTTGGGCTTTCTTTGGCTTTCTTTGGGCTTTCTTTCCACTTTCTTTGGGCTTTCTTTGGGCTTTCTTGGGCTTTCTTTCCCCTTTCTTTGGGCTGTCATTCCCCTTTCTTTGGGCTTTCATTCCCCTTTCTTTGGGCTTTCCTTGGGCTTTCTTTGGGCTTTCTTTGGGCTTTCTTTCCCCTTTCTTTCCACTTTCTTTGGGCTTTCTTTGGGCTTTCTTTCCCCTTTCTTTCCCCTTTCTTTGGGCTTTCTTTCCCCTTTCTTTCCCCTTTCTTTTGGCTTTCTTTGGGCTTTCTTTGGGCTTTCTTTGCGCTTTCTTTGGGCTGTCATTCCCCTTTTTTGGGCTTTCTTTCCCCTTTCTTTGGCTTTCTTTGGGCTTTCTTTGGCTTTCTTTGGGCTTTCTTTGGGCTTTCTTTGGGCTTTCTTTGGGCTTTCTTTGGGCTTTCTTTCCCCTTTCTTTGGGCTTTCTTTCCCCTTTCTGTGGGCTTTCTTTGGGCTTTCTTTGGGCTTTCTTTGGTTGCTTTCTTTCCCCTTTCTTTGGGCTTTCTTTCCCCTTTCTTTGGGCTTTCCTTGGGCTTTCTTTGGGCTTTCTTTGGGCTTTCTTTCCCCTTCTTTCCACTTTCTTTGGGCTTTCTTTGGGCTTTCTTTGGGCTTTCTTTCCCCTTTCTTTGGGCTTTCTTTCCCCTTTTCTT
Source organism: Columba livia (assembly GCF_036013475.1). Taxonomy (NCBI): domain Eukaryota; kingdom Metazoa; phylum Chordata; class Aves; order Columbiformes; family Columbidae; genus Columba; species Columba livia. Next base: position 62,237 of record NW_027043595.1, on the reverse strand, counting down.
TGGGCTTTCTTTCCCCTTTCTTTGGGCTGTCATTCCCCTTTCTTTGGGCTTTCTTTCCCCTTTCTTTGGGCTTTCTTTCCCTTTTCTTTGGGCTTTCTTTGGGCTTTCCTTGGGCTTTCTTTGGGCTTTCTTTCCCCTTTCTTTCCCCTTTCTTTGGGCTTTCTTTCCCCTTTCTTTGGGCTTTCTTTCCCCTTTCTTTGGGCTTTCTTTCCCCTTTCTTTGGGCTTTCTTTGGGCTGTCTTTCCCCTTTCTTTGGGCTTTCTTTCCCCTTTCTTTGGGCTTTCTTTCCCCTTTCTTTGGGCTTTCTTTCCCCTTTCTGTGGGCTTTCTTTGCGCTTTCTTTCCCCTTTCTTTGGGCTTTCTTTGGGCTTTCTTCCGCCTTTCTTTGGGCTTTCTTTCCCCTTTCTTTGGGCTTTATTTCCCCTTTCTTTGGGCTTTCTTTGTGCTTTCTTTCCCCTTTCTTTGGGGTTTCTTTGGTCTTTCTTTCCCCTTTCTTTGGGGTTTCTTTGGGCTTTCTTTCCCCTTTCTTTGGGCTTTCTTTCCCCTTTCTTTCCCCTTTCTTTTGGCTTTCCTTTCCCCTTTCTTTCCCCCTTTCTTTGGAATTTTCTTTCCCCTTACTTTGGGCTTTCTTTACCCTTTATTTGGGCTTTCTTTGGGCTTTCTTTCCCCTTTCTTTGGGCTTTCTTTGGGCTTTCTCTCCACTTTCTTTGGGCTTTCTTTCCCCTTTCTTTCCTCTTTCTTTGGGCTTTCTTTGCGCTTTCTTTGGGCTTTCTTTGGGCTTTCTTTCCCCTTTCTTTGGGCTTTCTTTCCCCTTTCTGTGGGCTTTCTTTGGACTTTCTTTGGGCTTTCTTTGTGCTTTCTTTCCCCTTTCTTTGGGCTTTCTTTCCCCTTTCTTTTGGCTTTCCTTGGGCTTTCTTTGGGCTTTCTTTGTGCTTTCTTTCCCCTTTCTTTCCATTTTCTTTGGGCTTTCTTTGGGCTTTCTTTGGGCTTTCTTTCCCCTTTCTTTGGGCTTTCTTTCCCCTTTCTTTGGGCTTTCTTTGGGCTTTCTTTGGGCTTTCTTTCCCCTTTCTTTGGGCTTTCTTTCCCCTTTCTTTGGGCTGTCATTCCCCTTTCTTTGGGCTTTCTTTCCCCTTTCTTTGGGCTTTCCTTGGGCTTTCTTTGGGCTTTCTTTCCCCTTTCTTTCCCCTTTCTTTGGGCTTTCTTTCCCCTTTCTTTGGGTTTCTTTGGGCTTTCTTTCCCCTTTCTTTGGGTTTCTTTGGGCTTCTTTCCCCTTTCTTTGGGCTTTCTTTGGGCTTTCTTTGGGCTTTCTTTCCCCTTTCTTTTGGCTTTCATTCCCCTTTCTTTCCCCTTTCTTTGGGCTTTCTTTCCCCTTTCTTTGGGCTTTCTTTCCCCCTTTCTTTGGGCTTTCTTTCCCCTTTCTTTCCCCTTTCCTTGGGCTCTCTTTTTTTGCTTTCTTTCCTCTTTCTTTGGGCTTTCTTTCCCCTTTCTTTCCCCTTTATTTGGGCTTTCTTTGGGCTTTCTTTGGGCTTTCTTTGGTCTTTCCTTCCTCTTTCTTTGGCTTTCTTTCCCCTTTCTTTGGGCTTTCCTTGGGCTTTCTTTGTGCTTTCTTTGGGCTTTCTTTCCCCTTTCTTTGGGCTTTCTTTGGGCTTTCTTTCCCCTTTCTTTGGGCTTTCTTTCCCCTTTTTTTGGGCTTTCTTTCCCCTTTCTTTGGGCTTTCTTTCCCCTTTCTTTGGGCTGTCATTCCCCTTTCTTTGGGCTTTCTTTCCCCCTTTCTTTGGGCTTTCCTTGGGCTTTCTTTGGGCTTCCCTTTGGGCTTTCTTTCCCCTTTCTTTCCACTTTCTTTGGGCTTTCTTTGTGCTTTCTTTGGGCTTTCTTTCCCCTTTCTTTCCCCTTTCTTTGGGCTTTCTTTGGGCTTTCTTTGGGCTTTCTTTGGGCTGTCATTCCCCTTTCTTTGGGCTTTCTTTCCCCTTTCTTTGGGCTTTCTTTGGGCTTTCTTTGGGCTTTCTTTGGGCTTGGGCTTTCATTGGGCTTTATTTGGGCTTTCTTTGGGCTTTCTTTCCCCTTTCTTTGGGCTTTCTTTCCCCTTTCTTTGGGCTTTCTTTGGGCTTTCTTTCCCCTTTCTTTCCACTTTCTTTGGGCTTTCTTTGGGCTTTCTTGGGCTTTCTTTCCCCTTTCTTTGGGCTTTCTCTCCCCCTTCTTTGGGCTTTCTTTCCCCTTTCTTTGGGCTTTCTTTCCCCTTTCTTTGGGCTGTCATTCCCCTTTCTTTGGGCTTTCTTTCCCCTTTCTTTGGGCTTTCCTTGGGCTTTCTTTGGGCTTTCTTTGGGCTTTCTTTCCACTTTCTTTCCACTTTCTTTGGGCTTTCTTTGGGCTTTCTTTCACCTTTCTTTCCCCTTTCTTTGGGCTTTCTTTCCCCTTTCTTTCCCTTTCTTTGGGCTTTCTTTGGGCTTTCTTTGCGCTTTCTCAGGGCTGTCATTCCCCTTTCTTTGGGCTTTCTTTCCCTTTCTTTGGGCTTTCTTTGGGCTTTGTTTGGGCTTTCTTTGGGCTTTCTTTGGGCTTTCTTTGGGCTTTATTTGGGCTTTCTTTGGGCTTTCTTTGGGCTTTCTTTGGGCTTTCTTTCCCCTTTCTTTGGGCTTTCTTTCCCCTTTCTGTGGGCTTTCTTTGGGCTTTCTTTGGGCTTTCTTTGGGCTTTCTTTGGGCTTTCTTTCCCCTTTCTTTGGGGTTTCTTTACCCTTTCTTTGGCTTTCCTTGGGCTTTCCTTGGGATTTCTTTGGGTTTTCTTTCCCCTTTCTTTCCACTTTCTTTGGGCTTTCTTTGGGTTTTCTTTCCCCTTTCTTTGGGCTTTCTTTCCCCTTTCTTTGGGCTTTCTTTCCCCTTTCTTTGGGCTTTCTTTCCCCTTTCTTTGGGCTGTCATTCCCCTTTCTTTGGGCTTTCTTTCCCCTTTCTTTGGGCTTTCTTTGGGCTTTCTTTGGGCTTTCTCTGGGCTTTCTTTCCACTTTCTTTGGGCTTTCTTTCCCCTTTCTTTGGGCTTTCTTTCCCCTTTCTTTGGGCTTTCTTTCCCCTTTCTTTGGGCTTTCTTTGAGCTTTCTTTCCCCTTTCTTTGGGCTTTCTTTCCCCTTTCTTTGGGCTTTCTTTGGGCTGTCTTTCCCCTTTCTTTGGGCTTTCTTTCCCCTTTCTTTGGGCTTTCTTTCCCCTTTCTTTGGGCTTTCTTTCCCCTTTCTGTGGGCTTTCTTTCCCCTTTCTGTGGGCTTTCTTTGCGCTTTATTTCCCCTTTCTTTGGGCTTTCTTTGGGCTTTCCTCCCCCTTTCTTTGGGCTTTCTTTTCCCTTTCATTGGGCTTTATTTCCCCTTTCTTTGGGCTTTCTTTGGGCTTTCTTTCCCCTTTCTTTGGGGTTTCTTTGGGCTTTCTTTCCCCTTTCTTTGGGCTTTCTTTGGGCTTTCTTTCCCGTTTCTTTCCCCTTTCTTTGGCTTTCTTTCCCCTTTCTTTGGGCTTTCTTTCCCCTTTCTTTGGGCTTTCTTTACCCTTTCTTTGGGCTTTCTTTACCCTTTCTTTAGGCTTTCTTTGGGCTTTCTTTCCCCTTTCTTTGTGCTTTCTTTCCCCTTTCTTTCCCGTTTCTTTGGGCTTTCTTTGGGCTTTCTTTCCCCTTTCTCTGGGCTTTCTTTGGGCTTTCTCTCCACTTTCTTTGGGCTTTCTTTCCCCTTTCTTTCCCCTTTCTTTGGGCTTTCTTTGGGCTTTCTTTGGGCTTTCTTTGGGCTTTCTTTGGGCTTTCTTTGGGCTTTCTTTCCCCTTTCTTTGGGCTTTCTTTCCCCTTTCTGTGGGCTTTCTTTGGGCTTTCTTTGGGCTTTCTTTGGGCTTTCTTTGGGCTTTCTTTCCCCTTTCTTTGGGCTTTCTTTCCCCTTTCTTTGGGCTTTCCTTGGGCTTTCTTTGGGCTTTCTTTGGGTTTTCTTTCCCCTTCTTTCCACTTTCTTTGGGCTTTCTTTGGGCTTTCTTTGGGCTTTCTTTCCCCTTTCTTTGGGCTTTCTTTCCCCTTTCTTTGGGCTTTCTTTCCCCTTTCTTTGGGCTGTCATTCCCCTTTCTTTGGGCTTTCTTTCCCCTTTCTTTGGGCTTTCTTTCCCTTTTCTTTGGGCTTTCTTTGGGCTTTCCTTGGGCTTTCTTTGGGCTTTCTTTCCCCTTTCTTTCCCCTTTCTTTGGGCTTTCTTTCCCCTTTCTTTGGGCTTTCTTTCCCCTTTCTTTGGGCTTTCTTTCCCCTTTCTTTCCCCTTTCTTTGGGCTTTCTTTGGGCTGTCTTTCCCCTTTCTTTGGGCTTTCTTTCCCCTTTCTTTGGGCTTTCTTTCCCTTTCTTTGGGCTTTCTTTCCCCTTTCTTTGGGCTTTCTTTGGGCTTTCTTTCCCCTTTCTTTGGGCTTTCTTTGGGCTTTCTTCCCCCTTTCTTTGGGCTTTCTTTCCCCTTTCTTTGGGATTTATTTCCCCTTTCTTTGGGATTCTTTGTGCTTTCTTTCCCCTTTCTTTGGGGTTTCTTTGGTCTTTCTTTCCCTTTCTTTGGGGTTTCTTTGGGCTTTCATTAACCTTTCTTTGGGCTTTCTTTGGGCTTTCTTTCCCCTTTCTTTTGGCTTTCTTTCCCTTTCTTTCCCCTTTCTTTGGACTTTCTTTCCCCTTACTTTGGGCTTTCTTTACCCTTTCTTTGGGCTTTCTTTGGGCTTTCTTTCCCCTTTCTTTGGGCTTTCTTTGGGCTTTCTCTCCACTTTCTTTGGGCTTTTTTTCCCCTTTCTTTCCTCTTTCTTTGGGCTTTCTTTGCGCTTTCTTTGGGCTTTCTTTGGGCTTTCTTTGGGCTTTCTTTGGGCTTTCTTTCCCCTTTCTTTCCACTTTCTTTGGGCTTTCTTTGGGCTTTCTTTGGGCTTTCTTTCCCCTTTCTTTCCCCTTTCTTTGGGCTTTCTTTCCCCTTTCTTTCCCCTTTCTGTGGGCTTTCTTTGGACTTTCTTTGGGCTTTCTTTGCGCTTTCTCAGGGCTGTCATTCCCCTTTCTTTGGGCTTTCTTTCCCCTTTCTTTGGGCTTTCTTTGGGCTTTGTTTGGGCTTTCTTTGGGCTTTCTTTGGGCTTTCTTTGGGCTTTCTTTGGGCTTTCTTTGGGCTTTCTTTGGGCTTTCTTTGTGCTTTCTTTCCCCTTTCTGTGGGCTTTCTTTGGGCTTTCTTTGGGCTTTCTTTGGGCTTTCTTTCCCCTTTCTTTGGGGTTTCTTTACCCTTTCTTTGGGCTTTCCTTGGGCTTTCCTTGGGATTTCTTTGGGTTTTCTTTCCCCTTTCTTTCGACTTTCTTTGGGCTTTCTTTGGGCTTTCTTTAACCTTTCTTTGGGCTTTCTTTCCCCTTTCTTTGGGCTTTCTTTCCCCTTTCTTTGGGCTTTCTTTCCCCTTTCTTTGGGCTGTCATTCCCCTTTCTTTGGGCTTTCTTTCCCCTTTCTTTGGGCTTTCTTTCCCTTTTCTTTGGGCTTTCTTTGGGCTTTCTTTGGGCTTTCTCTGGGCTTTCTTTCCCCTTTCTTTGGGCTTTCTTTCCCCTTTCTTTGGGCTTTCTTTCCCCTTTCTTTGGGCTTTCTTTCCCCTTTGTTTGGGCTTTCTTTGAGCTTTCTTTCCCCTTTCTTTGGGCTTTCCTTCCCCTTTCTTTGGGCTTTCTTTGGGCTGTCTTTCCCCTTTCTTTGGGCTTTCTTTCCCCTTTCTTTGGGCTTTCTTTCCCCTTTCTTTGGGCTTTCTTTCCCCTTTCTGTGGGCTTTCTTTGCGCTTTATTTCCCCTTTCTTTGGGCTTTCTTTGGGCTTTCCTCCCCCTTTCTTTGGGCTTTCTTTTCCCTTTCTTTGGGCTTTCTTTCCCCTTTCTTTCGGCTTTCTTTGGGCTTTCTTTCCCCTTTCTTTGGGGTTTCTTTGGGCTTTCTTTCCCCTTTCTTTGGGCTTTCTTTGGGCTTTCTTTCCCCTTTCTTTCCCCTTTCTTTTGGCTTTCTTTCCCCTTTCTTTGGGCTTTCTTCCCCTTTCTTTGGGCTTTCTTTACCCTTTCTTTGGGCTTTCTTTACCCTTTCTTTAGGCTTTCTTTGGGCTTTCTTTCCCCTTTCTTTGTGCTTTCTTTCCCCTTTCTTTCCCGTTTCTTTGGGCTTTCTTTGGGCTTTCTTTCCCCATTCTCTGGGCTTTCTTTGGGCTTTCTCTCCACTTTCTTTGGGCTTTATTTCCCCTTTCTTTCCCCTTTCTTTGGACTTTCTTTGGGCTTTCTTTGGCTTTCTTTGGGCTTTCTTTGGGCTTTCTTTGGGCTTTCTTTGGGCTTTCTTTCCCCTTTCTTTGGGCTTTCTTTCCCCTTTCTGTGGGCTTTCTTTGGGCTTTCTTTGGGCTTTCTTTGGGCTTTCTTTGGGCTTTCTTTCCCCTTTCATTGGGCTTTCTTTCCCATTTCTTTGGGCTTTCCTTGAGCTTTCTTTGGGCTTTCTTTGGGTTTTCTTTCCCCCTTCTTTCCACTTTCTTTGGGCTTTCTTTGGGCTTTCTTTGGGCTTTCTTTCCCCTTTCTTTGGGCTTTCTTTCCCCTTTCTTTGGGCTTTCTTTCCCCTTTCTTTGGGCTGTCATTCCCCTTTCTTTGGGCTTTCTTTCCCCTTTCTTTGGGCTTTCTTTCCCTTTTCTTTGGGCTTTCTTTGGGCTTTCCTTGGGCTTTCTTTGGGCTTTCTTTCCCCTTTCTTTCCCCTTTCTTTGGGCTTTCTTTCCCCTTTCTTTGGGCTTTCTTTCCCCTTTCTTTGGGCTTTCTTTCCCCTTTCTTTGGGCTTTCTTTCCCCTTTCTTTCCCCTTTCTTTGGGCTGTCTTTCCCCTTTCTTTGGGCTGTCTTTCCCCTTTCTTTGGGCTTTCTTTCCCCTTTCTTTGGGCTTTCTTTCCCCTTTCTTTGGGCTTTCTTTCCCCTTTCTTTGGGCTTTCTTTGGGCTTTCTTTCCCCTTTCTTTGGGCTTTCTTTGGGCTTTCTTCCCCCTTTCTTTGGGCTTTCTTTCCCCTTTCTTTGGGATTTATTACCCCTTTCTTTGGGATTCTTTGTGCTTTCTTTCCCCTTTCTTTGGGGTTTCTTTGGTCTTTCTTTCCCCTTTCTTTGGGGTTTCTTTGGGCTTTCTTTAACCTTTCTTTGGGCTTTCTTTGGGCTTTCTTTCCCCTTTCTTTTGGCTTTCTTTCCCCTTTCTTTCCCCTTTCTTTGGACTTTCTTTCCCCTTACTTTGGGCTTTCTTTACCCTTTCTTTGGGCTTTCTTTGGGCTTTCTTTCCCCTTTCTTTGGGCTTTCTTTGGGCTTTCTCTCCACTTTCTTTGGGCTTTTTTTCCCCTTTCTTTCCTCTTTCTTTGGGCTTTCTTTGCGCTTTCTTTGGGCTTTCTTTGGGCTTTCTTTCCCCTTTCTTTGGGCTTTCTTTCCCCTTTCTGTGGGCTTTCTTTGGACTTTCTTTGGGCTTTCTTTGGGCTTTCTTTCCCCTTTCTTTGGGCTTTCTTTCCCCTTTCTTTTGGCTTTCCTTGGGCTTTCTTTGGGCTTTCTTTGTGCTTTCTTTCCCCTTTCTTTCCATTTTCTTTGGGCTTTCTTTGGGCTTTCTTTGGGCTTTCTTTCCCCTTTCTTTGGGCTTTCTTTCCCCTTTCTTTGGGCTTTCTTTGGGCTTTCTTTGGGCTTTCTTTCCCCTTTCTTTGGGCTTTCTTTCCCCTTTCTTTGGGCTGTCATTCCCCTTTCTTTGGGCTTTCTTTCCCCTTTCTTTGGGCTTTCCTTGGGCTTTCTTTGGGCTTTCTTTCCCCTTTCTTTCCCCTTTCTTTGGGCTTTCTTTCCCCTTTCTTTGGGGTTTCTTTGGGCTTTCTTTCCCCTTTCTTTGGGCTTTCTTTGGGCTTTCTTTCCCCTTTCCTTGGGCTCTCTTTTTTGCTTTCTTTCCCCTTTCTTTAGGCTTTCTTTCCCTTTCTTTCCCCTTTATTTCTGATTTCTTTGGGCTTTCTTTGGGCTTTCTTTGGTCTTTCCTTCCCCTTTCTTTGGGCTTTCTTTCCCCTTTCTGTGAGCTTTCTTTGGATTTCTTTGGGCTTTCTTTCCCCTTTCTTTTGGCTTTCTTTCCCCTTTCTTTGGGCTTTCCATGGGCTTTCTTTGTGCTTTCTTTGGGCTTTCTTTCCCCTTTCTTTGGGCTTTCTTTCCCCTTTCTTTGGGCTTTCTTTCCCCTTTTTTTGGGCTTTCTTTCCCCTTTCTTTTGGCTTTCTTTCCCCTTTCTTTGGGCTGTCATTCCCCTTTCTTTGGGCTTTCTTTCCCCTTTCTTTGGGCTTTCCTTGGGCTTTCTTTGGGCTTCCTTTGGGCTTTCTTTCCCCTTTCTTTCCACTTTCTTTGGGCTTTCTTTGGGCTTTCTTTCCCCTTTCTTTCCCCTTTCTTTGGGCTTTCTTTCCCCTTTCTTTCCCCCTTTCTTTGGGCTTTCTTTGGGCTTTCTTTGGGCTTTCTTTGGGCTTTCTTTGGGCTGTCATTCCCCTTTCTTTGGCTTTCTTTCCCCTTTCTTTGGGCTTTCTTTGGGCTTTCTTTGGGCTTTCTTTGGGCTTTCTTTGGGCTTTCATTGGGCTTTATTTGGGCTTTCTTTGGGCTTTCTTTCCCCTTTCTTTGGGCTTTCTTTCCCCTTTCTTTGGGCTTTTTTTGGGCTTTCTTTCCCCTTTCTTTCCACTTTCTTTGGGCTTTCTTTGGGCTTTCTTGGGCTTTCTTTCCCCTTTCTTTGGGCTTTCTCTCCCCTTTCTTTGGGCTTTCTTTCCCCTTTCTTTGGGCTTTCTTTCCCCTTTCTTTGGGCTGTCATTCCCCTTTCTTTGGGCTTTCTTTCCCCTTTCTGTGGGCTTTCTTTGGGCTTTCTTTGGGCTTTCTTTGGGCTTTCTTTGGGCTTTCTTTCCCCTTTCTTTGGGCTTTCTTTCCCCTTTCTTTGGGCTTTCCTTGGGCTTTCCTTGGGATTTCTTTGGGCTGTCTTTCCCCTTTCTTTGGGCTTTCTTTCCCCTTTCTTTGGGCTTTCTTTCCCCTTTCTTTGGGCTTTCTTTCCCCTTTCTGTGGGCTTTCTTTGCGCTTTCTTTCCCCTTTCTTTGGGCTTTCTTTGGGCTTTCTTCCGCCTTTCTTTGGGCTTTCTTTCCCCTTTCTTTGGGCTTTATTTCCCCTTTCTTTGGGCTTTCTTTGTGTGCTTTCTTTCCCCTTTCTTTGGGGTTTCTTTGGTCTTTCTTTCCCCTTTCTTTGGGGTTTCTTGGGCTTTCTTTCCCCTTTCTTTGGGCTTTCTTTCCCCTTTCTTTCCCCTTTCTTTTGGCTTTCTTTCCCCTTTCTTTCCCCTTTCTTTGGAATTTTCTTTCCCCTTACTTTGGGCTTTCTTTACCCTTTATTTGGGCTTTCTTTGGGCTTTCTTTCCCCTTTCTTTGGGCTTTCTTTGGGCTTTCTCTCCACTTTCTTTGGGCTTTCTTTCCCCTTTCTTTCCTCTTTCTTTGGGCTTTCTTTGCGCTTTCTTTGGGCTTTCTTTGGGCTTTCTTTCCCCTTTCTTTGGGCTTTCTTTCCCCTTTCTGTGGGCTTTCTTTGGACTTTCTTTGGGCTTTCTTTGTGCTTTCTTTCCCCTTTCTTTGGGCTTTCTTTCCCCTTTCTTTTGGCTTTCCTTGGGCTTTCTTTGGGCTTTCTTTGTGCTTTCTTTCCCCTTTCTTTCCATTTTCTTTGGGCTTTCTTTGGGCTTTCTTTGGGCTTTCTTTCCCCTTTCTTTGGGCTTTCTTTCCCCTTTCTTTGGGCTTTCTTTGGGCTTTCTTTGGGCTTTCTTTCCCCTTTCTTTGGGCTTTCTTTCCCCTTTCTTTGGGCTGTCATTCCCCTTTCTTTGGGCTTTCTTTCCCCTTTCTTTGGGCTTTCCTTGGGCTTTCTTTGGGCTTTCTTTCCCCTTTCTTTCCCCTTTCTTTGGGCTTTCTTTCCCCTTTCTTTGGGGTTTCTTTGGGCTTTCTTTCCCCTTTCTTTGGGGTTTCTTTGGGCTTTCTTTCCCCTTTCTTTGGGCTTTCTTTGGGCTTTCTTTCCCCTTTCTTTTGGCTTTCATTCCCCTTTCTTTCCCCTTTCTTTGGGCTTTCTTTCCCCTTTCTTTGGGCTTTCTTTCCCCTTTCTTTGGGCTTTCTTTCCCCTTTCTTTCCCCTTTCCTTGGGCTCTCTTTTTTGCTTTCTTTCCCCTTTCTTTGGCTTTCTTTCCCCTTTCTTTCCCCTTTATTTGGGCTTTCTTTGGGCTTTCTTTGGGCTTTCTTTGGTCTTTCCTTCCTCTTTCTTTGGCCTTTCTTTCCCCTTTCTGTGAGCTTTCTTTGGGATTTCTTTGGGCTTTCTTTCCCCTTTCTTTTGGCTTTCTTTCCCCTTTCTTTGGGCTTTCCTTGGGCTTTCTTTGTGCTTTCTTTGGGCTTTCTTTCCCCTTTCTTTGGGCTTTCTTTGGGCTTTCTTTCCCCTTTCTTTGGGCTTTCTTTCCCCTTTTTTTGGGCTTTCTTTCCCCTTTCTTTGGGCTTTCTTTCCCCTTTCTTTGGGCTGTCATTCCCCTTTCTTTGGGCTTTCTTTCCCCTTTCTTTGGGCTTTCCTTGGGCTTTCTTTGGGCTTCCTTTGGGCTTTCTTTCCCCTTTCTTTCCACTTTCTTTGGGCTTTCTTTGTGCTTTCTTTGGGCTTTCTTTCCCCTTTCTTTGGGCTTTCTTTCCCCTTTCTTTCCCCTTTCTTTGGGCTTTCTTTGGGCTTTCTTTGGGCTTTCTTTGGGCTGTCATTCCCCTTTCTTTGGGCTTTCTTTCCCCTTTCTTTGGGCTTTCTTTGGGCTTTCTTTGGGCTTTCTTTGGGCTTTCATTGGGCTTTATTTGGGCTTTCTTTGGGCTTTCTTTCCCCTTTCTTTGGGCTTTCTTCCCCTTTCTTTGGGCTTTCTTTGGGCTTTCTTTCCCCTTTCTTTCCACTTTCTTTGGGCTTTCTTTGGGCTTTCTTGGGCTTTCTTTCCCCTTTCTTTGGGCTTTCTCTCCCCCTTCTTTGGCTTTCTTTCCCCTTTCTTTGGGCTTTCTTTCCCCTTTCTTTGGGCTGTCATTCCCCTTTCTTTGGGCTTTCTTTCCCCTTTCTTTGGGCTCTCCTTGGGCTTTCTTTGGGCTTTCTTTGGGCTTTCTTTCCCCTTTCTTTCCACTTTCTTTGGGCTTTCTTTGGGCTTTCTTTCACCTTTCTTTCCCCTTTCTTTGGCTTTCTTTCCCTTTCTTTCCCCTTTCTTTGGGCTTTCTTTGGGCTTTCTTTGCGCTTTCTCAGGGCTGTCATTCCCCTTTCTTTGGGCTTTCTTTCCCCTTTCTTTGGGCTTTCTTTGGGCTTTGTTTGGGCTTTCTTTGGGCTTTCTTTGGGCTTTCTTTGGGCTTTCTTTGGGCTTTCTTTGGGCTTTCTTTGGGCTTTCTTTGGGCTTTCTTTCCCCTTTCTTTGGGCTTTCTTTCCCCTTTCTGTGGGCTTTCTTTGGGCTTTCTTTGGGCTTTCTTTGGGCTTTCTTTGGGCTTTCTTTCCCCTTTCTTTGGGGTTTCTTTACCCTTTCTTTGGGCTTTCCTTGGGCTTTCCTTGGGATTTCTTTGGGTTTTCTTTCCCCTTTCTTTCCACTTTCTTTGGGCTTTCTTTGGGCTTTCTTTCCCCTTTCTTTGGGCTTTCTTTCCCCTTTCTTTGGGCTTTCTTTCCCCTTTCTTTGGGCTTTCTTTCCCCTTCTTTGGGCTGTCATTCCCCTTTCTTTGGGCTTTCTTTCCCCTTTCTTTGGGCTTTCTTTCCCTTTTCTTTGGGCTTTCTTTGGGCTTTCTTTGGGCTTTCTCTGGGCTTTCTTTCCACTTTCTTTGGGCTTTCTTTCCCCTTTCTTTGGGCTTTCTTTCCCCTTTCTTTGGGCTTTCTTTCCCCTTTCTTTGGGCTTTCTTTGAGCTTTCTTTCCCCTTTCTTTGGGCTTTCTTTCCCCTTTCTTTGGGCTTTCTTTGGGGCTGTCTTTCCCCTTTCTTTGGGCTTTCTTTCCCCTTTCTTTGGGCTTTCTTTCCCCTTTCTTTGGGCTTTCTTTCCCCTTTCTGTGGGCTTTCTTTGCGCTTTATTTCCCCTTTCTTTGGGCTTTCTTTGGGCTTTCCTCCCCTTTCTTTGGGCTTTCTTTTCCCTTTCATTGGGCTTTATTTCCCCTTTCTTTGGGCTTTCTTTGGGCTTTCTTTCCCCTTTCTTTGGGGTTTCTTTGGGCTTTCTTTCCCCTTTCTTTGGGCTTTCTTTGGGCTTTCTTTCCGTTTCTTTCCCCTTTCTTTTGGCTTTCTTTCCCCTTTCTTTGGGCTTTCTTTCCCCTTTCTTTGGGCTTTCTTTACCCTTTCTTTGGGCTTTCTTTACCCTTTCTTTAGGCTTTCTTTGGGCTTTCTTTCCCCTTTCTTTGTGCTTTCTTTCCCCTTTCTTTCCCGTTTCTTTGGGCTTTCTTTGGGCTTTCTTTCCCCTTTCTCTGGGCTTTCTTTGGGCTTTCTCTCCACTTTCTTTGGGCTTTCTTTCCCCTTTCTTTCCCCTTTCTTTGGGCTTTCTTTGGGCTTTCTTTGGGCTTTCTTTGGGCTTTCTTTGGGCTTTCTTTGGGCTTTCTTTCCCCTTTCTTTGGGCTTTCTTTCCCCTTTCTGTGGGCTTTCTTTGGGCTTTCTTTGGGCTTTCTTTGGGCTTTCTTTGGGCTTTCTTTCCCCCTTTCTTTGGGCTTTCTTTCCCCTTTCTTTGGGCTTTCCTTGGGCTTTCTTTGGGCTTTCTTTGGGTTTTCTTTCCCCTTCTTTCCACTTTCTTTGGGCTTTCTTTGGGCTTTCTTTGGGCTTTCTTTCCCCTTTCTTTGGGCTTTCTTTCCCCTTTCTTTGGGCTTTCTTTCCCCTTTCTTTGGGCTGTCATTCCCCTTTCTTTGGGCTTTCTTTCCCCTTTCTTTGGGCTTTCTTTCCCTTTTCTTTGGGCTTTCTTTGGGCTTTCCTTGGGCTTTCTTTGGGCTTTCTTTCCCCTTTCTTTCCCCTTTCTTTGGCTTTCTTTCCCCTTTCTTTGGGCTTTCTTTCCCCTTTCTTTGGGCTTTCTTTCCCCTTTCTTTCCCCTTTCTTTGGGCTTTCTTTGGGCTGTCTTTCCCCTTTCTTTGGGCTTTCTTTTCCCCTTTCTTTGGGCTTTCTTTCCCCTTTCTTTGGGCTTTCTTTCCCCTTTCTTTGGGCTTTCTTTGGGCTTTCTTTCCCCTTTCTTTGGGCTTTCTTTGGGCTTTCTTCCCCCTTTCTTGGGCTTTCTTTCCCCTTTCTTTGGGATTTATTTCCCCTTTCTTTGGATTCTTTGTGCTTTCTTTCCCCTTTCTTTGGGGTTTCTTTGGTCTTTCTTTCCCCTTTCTTTGGGGTTTCTTTGGGCTTTCTTTAACCTTTCTTTGGGCTTTCTTTGGGCTTTCTTTCCCCTTTCTTTTGGCTTTCTTTCCCCTTTCTTTCCCCTTTCTTTGGACTTTCTTTCCCTTACTTTGGGCTTTCTTTACCCTTTCTTTGGGCTTTCTTTGGGCTTTCTTTCCCCTTTCTTTGGGCTTTCTTTGCGCTTTCTTTGGGCTTTCTTTGGCTTTCTTTGGGCTTTCTTTGGGCTTTCTTTCCCCTTTCTTTCCACTTTCTTTGGGCTTTCTTTGGGCTTTCTTTGGGCTTTCTTTCCCCTTTCTTTCCCCTTTCTTTGGGCTTTCTTTCCCCTTTCTTTCCCCTTTCTGTGGGCTTTCTTTGGACTTTCTTTGGGCTTTCTTTGCGCTTTCTCAGGGCTGTCATTCCCCTTTCTTTGGGCTTTCTTTCCCCTTTCTTTGGGCTTTCTTTGGGCTTTGTTTGGGCTTTCTTTGGGCTTTCTTTGGGCTTTCTTTGGGCTTTCTTTGGGCTTTCTTTGGGCTTTCTTTGGGCTTTCTTTGGGCTTTCTTTCCCCTTTCTGTGGGCTTTCTTTGGGCTTTCTTTGGGCTTTCTTTGGGCTTTCTTTCCCCTTTCTTTGGGTTTCTTTACCCTTTCTTTGGGCTTTCCTTGGGCTTTCCTTGGGATTTCTTTGGGTTTTCTTTCCCCTTTCTTTCCACTTTCTTTGGGCTTTCTTTGGGCTTTCTTTCCCCTTTCTTTGGGCTTTCTTTCCCCTTTCTTTGGGCTTTCTTTCCCCTTTCTTTGGGCTTTCTTTCCCCTTTCTTTGGGCTGTCATTCCCCTTTCTTTGGGCTTTCTTTCCCCTTTCTTTGGGCTTTCTTTCCCTTTTCTTTGGGCTTTCTTTGGGCTTTCTTTGGGCTTTCTCTGGGCTTTCTTTCCCCTTTCTTGGGCTTTCTTTCCCCTTTCTTTGGGCTTTCTTTCCCCTTTCTTTGGGCTTTCTTTCCCCTTTGTTTGGGCTTTCTTTGAGCTTTCTTTCCCCTTTCTTTGGGCTTTCTTTCCCCTTTCTTTGGGCTTTCTTTGGGCTGTCTTTCCCCTTTCTTTGGGCTTTCTTTCCCCTTTCTTTGGGCTTTCTTTCCCCTTTCTTTGGGCTTTCTTTCCCCTTTCTGTGGGCTTTCTTTGTGCTTTATTTCCCCTTTCTTTGGGCTTTCTTTGGGCTTTCCTCCCCCTTTCTTTGGGCTTTCTTTTCCCTTTCATTGGGCTTTATTTCCCCTTTCTTTGGGCTTTCTTTGGGCTTTCTTTCCCCTTTCTTTGGGGTTTCTTTGGGCTTTCTTTCCCCTTTCTTTGGGCTTTCTTTGGGCTTTCTTTCCCCTTTCTTTCCCCTTTCTTTTGGCTTTCGGCTTTCTTTCCCCTTTCTTTCCCCTTTCTTTTGGCTTTCTTTCCCCTTTCTTTGGGCTTTCTTTCCCCTTTCTTTGGGCTTTCTTTACCCTTTCTTTGGGCTTTCTTTACCCTTTCTTTAGGCTTTCTTTGGGCTTTCTTTCCCCTTTCTTTGTGCTTTCTTTCCCCTTTCTTTCCCGTTTCTTTGGGCTTTCTTTGGGCTTTCTTTCCCCATTCTCTGGGCTTTCTTTGGGCTTTCTCTCCACTTTCTTTGGGCTTTATTTCCCCTTTCTTTCCCCTTTCTTTGGACTTTCTTTGGGCTTTATTTGGGCTTTCTTTGGGCTTTCTTTGGGCTTTCTTTGGGCTTTCTTTGGGCTTTCTTTCCCCTTTCTTTGGGCTTTCTTTCCCCTTTCTGTGGGCTTTCTTTGGGCTTTCTTTCCCCTTTCTTTGGGCTTTCTTTCCCCTTTCTTTGGGCTTTCTTTCCCCTTTCTTTGGGCTTTCTTTCCCCTTTCTTTCCCCTTTCTTTGGGCTGTCTTTCCCCTTTCTTTGGGCTGTCTTTCCCCTTTCTTTGGGCTTTCTTTCCCCTTTCTTTGGGCTTTCTTTCCCCTTTCTTTGGGCTTTCTTTCCCCTTTCTTTGGGCTTTCTTTGGGCTTTCTTTCCCCTTTCTTTGGGCTTTCTTTGGGCTTTCTTCCCCCTTTCTTTGGGCTTTCTTTCCCCTTTCTTTGGGATTTATTACCCCTTTCTTTGGGATTCTTTGTGCTTTCTTTCCCCTTTCTTTGGGGTTTCTTTGGTCTTTCTTTCCCCTTTCTTTGGGGTTTCTTTGGGCTTTCTTTAACCTTTCTTTGGGCTTTCTTTGGGCTTTCTTTCCCCTTTCTTTTGGCTTTCTTTCCCCTTTCTTTCCCCTTTCTTTGGACTTTCTTTCCCCTTACTTTGGGCTTTCTTTACCCTTTCTTTGGGCTTTCTTTGGGCTTTCTTTCCCCTTTCTTTGGGCTTTCTTTGGGCTTTCTCTCCACTTTCTTTGGGCTTTTTTTCCCCTTTCTTTCCTCTTTCTTTGGGCTTTCTTTGCGCTTTCTTTGGGCTTTCTTTGGGCTTTCTTTCCCCTTTCTTTGGGCTTTCTTTCCCCTTTCTGTGGGCTTTCTTTGGACTTTCTTTGGGCTTTCTTTGGGCTTTCTTTCCCCTTTCTTTGGGCTTTCTTTCCCCTTTCTTTTGGCTTTCCTTGGGCTTTCTTTGGGCTTTCTTTGTGCTTTCTTTCCCCTTTCTTTCCATTTTCTTTGGGCTTTCTTTGGGCTTTCTTTGGGCTTTCTTTCCCCTTTCTTTGGGCTTTCTTTCCACTTTCTTTGGGCTTTCTTTGGGCTTTCTTTGGGCTTTCTTTCCCCTTTCTTTGGGCTTTCTTTCCCCTTTCTTTGGGCTGTCATTCCCCTTTCTTTGGGCTTTCTTTCCCCTTTCTTTGGGCTTTCCTTGGGCTTTCTTTGGGCTTTCTTTCCCCTTTCTTTCCCCTTTCTTTGGGCTTTCTTTCCCCTTTCTTTGGGGTTTCTTTGGGCTTTCTTTCCCCTTTCTTTGGGCTTTCTTTGGGCTTTCTTTCCCCTTTCCTTGGGCTCTCTTTTTTGCTTTCTTTCCCCTTTCTTTAGGCTTTCTTTCCCTTTCTTTCCCCTTTATTTGGGATTTCTTTGGGCTTTCTTTGGGCTTTCTTTGGTCTTTCCTTCCCCTTTCTTTGGGCTTTCTTTCCCCTTTCTGTGAGCTTTCTTTGGGATTTCTTTGGGCTTTCTTTCCCCTTTCTTTTGGCTTTCTTTCCCCTTTCTTTGGGCTTTCCATGGGCTTTCTTTGTGCTTTCTTTGGGCTTTCTTTCCCCTTTCTTTGGGCTTTCTTTCCCCTTTCTTTGGGCTTTCTTTCCCCTTTTTTTGGGCTTTCTTTCCCCTTTCTTTTGGCTTTCTTTCCCCTTTCTTTGGGCTGTCATTCCCCTTTCTTTGGGCTTTCTTTCCCCTTTCTTTGGGCTTTCCTTGGGCTTTCTTTGGGCTTCCTTTGGGCTTTCTTTCCCCTTTCTTTCCACTTTCTTTGGGCTTTCTTTGGGCTTTCTTTCCCCTTTCTTTCCCCTTTCTTTGGGCTTTCTTTCCCCTTTCTTTCCCCTTTCTTTGGGCTTTCTTTGGGCTTTCTTTGGGCTTTCTTTGGGCTTTCTTTGGGCTGTCATTCCCCTTTCTTTGGGCTTTCTTTCCCCTTTCTTTGGGCTTTCTTTGGGCTTTCTTTGGGCTTTCTTTGGGCTTTCTTTGGGCTTTCATTGGGCTTTATTTGGGCTTTCTTTGGGCTTTCTTTCCCCTTTGTTTGGGCTTTCTTTGAGCTTTCTTTCCCCTTTCTTTGGGCTTTCTTTCCCCTTTCTTTGGGCTTTTTTTGGGCTTTCTTTCCCCTTTCTTTCCACTTTCTTTGGGCTTTCTTTGGGCTTTCTTGGGCTTTCTTTCCCCTTTCTTTGGGCTTTCTCTCCCCTTTCTTTGGGCTTTCTTTCCCCTTTCTTTGGGCTTTCTTTCCCCTTTCTTTGGGCTGTCATTCCCCTTTCTTTGGGCTTTCTTTCCCCTTTCTGTTGGCTTTCTTTGGGCTTTCTTTGGGCTTTCTTTGGGCTTTCTTTCCCCTTTCTTTGGGCTTTCTTTCCCCTTTCTTTGGGCTTTCCTTGGGCTTTCTTTGGGCTTTCTTTGGGTTTTCTTTCCCCTTCTTTCCACTTTCTTTGGGCTTTCTTTGGGCTTTCTTTGGGCTTTCTTTCCCTTTCTTTGGGCTTTCTTTCCCCTTTCTTTGGGCTTTCTTTCCCCTTTCTTTGGGCTGTCATTCCCCTTTCTTTGGGCTTTCTTTCCCCTTTCTTTGGGCTTTCTTTCCCTTTTCTTTGGGCTTTCTTTGGGCTTTCCTTGGGCTTTCTTTGGGCTTTCTTTCCCCTTTCTTTCCCCTTTCTTTGGGCTTTCTTTCCCCTTTCTTTGGGCTTTCTTTCCCCTTTCTTTGGGCTTTCTTTCCCCTTTCTTTCCCCTTTCTTTGGGCTTTCTTGGGCTGTCTTTCCCCTTTCTTTGGGCTTTCTTTCCCCTTTCTTTGGGTTTTCTTTCCCCTTTCTTTGGGCTTTCTTTCCCCTTTCTTTGGGCTTTCTTTGGGCTTTCTTTCCCCTTTCTTTGGGCTTTCTTTGGGCTTTCTTCCCCCTTTCTTTGGGCTTTCTTTCCCCTTTCTTTGGGATTTATTTCCCCTTTCTTTGGGATTCTTTGTGCTTTCTTTCCCCTTTCTTTGGGGTTTCTTTGGTCTTTCTTTCCCCTTTCTTTGGGGTTTCTTTGGGCTTTCTTTAACTTTCTTTGGGCTTTCTTTGAGCTTTCTTTCCCCTTTCTTTGGGCTTTCTTTCCCCTTTCTTTGGGCTTTCTTTGGGCTGTCTTTCCCCTTTCTTTGGGCTTTCTTTCCCCTTTCTTTGGGCTTTCTTTCCCCTTTCTTTGGGCTTTCTTTCCCCTTTCTGTGGGCTTTCTTTGCGCTTTATTTCCCCTTTCTTTGGGCTTTCTTTGGGCTTTCCTCCCCCTTTCTTTGGGCTTTCTTTTCCCTTTCATTGGGCTTTATTTCCCCTTTCTTTGGGCTTTCTTTGGGCTTTCTTTCCCCTTTCTTTGGGGTTTCTTTGGGCTTTCTTTCCCCTTTCTTTGGGCTTTCTTTGGGCTTTCTTTCCCCTTTCTTTCCCCTTTCTTTTGGCTTTCTTTCCCCTTTCTTTGGGCTTTCTTTCCCCTTTCTTTGGGCTTTCTTTACCCTTTCTTTGGGCTTTCTTACCCTTTCTTTAGGCTTTCTTTGGGCTTTCTTTCCCCTTTCTTTGTGCTTTCTTTCCCCTTTCTTTCCCGTTTCTTTGGGCTTTCTTTGGGCTTTCTTTCCCCATTCTCTGGGCTTTCTTTGGGCTTTCTCTCCACTTTCTTTGGGCTTTATTTCCCCTTTCTTTCCCCCTTTCTTTGGACTTTCTTTGGGCTTTCTTTGGGCTTTCTTTGGGCTTTCTTGGGCTTTCTTTGGGCTTTCTTTCCCCTTTCTTTGGGCTTTCTTTCCCCTTTCTGTGGGCTTTCTTTGGGCTTTCTTTGGGCTTTCTTTGGGCTTTCTTTGGGCTTTCTTTCCCCTTTCATTGGGCTTTCTTTCCCATTTCTTTGGGCTTTCCTTGAGCTTTCTTTGGGCTTTCTTTGGGTTTTCTTTCCCCTTCTTTCCACTTTCTTTGGGCTTTCTTTGGGCTTTCTTTGGGCTTTCTTTCCCCTTTCTTTGGGCTTTCTTTCCCCTTTCTTTGGGCTTTCTTTCCCCTTTCTTTGGGCTGTCATTCCCCTTTCTTTGGGCTTTCTTTCCCCTTTCTTTGGGCTTTCTTTCCCTTTTCTTTGGGCTTTCTTTGGGCTTTCCTTGGGCTTTCTTTGGGCTTTCTTCCCCTTTCTTTCCCTTTCTTTGGGCTTTCTTTCCCCTTTCTTTGGGCTTTCTTTCCCCTTTCTTTGGGCTTTCTTTCCCCTTTCTTTGGGCTTTCTTTCCCCTTTCTTTCCCCTTTCTTTGGGCTTTCTTTGGGCTGTCTTTCCCCTTTCTTTGGGCTTTCTTTCCCATTTCTTTGGGCTTTCTTTCCCCTTTCTTTGGGCTTTCTTTCCCCTTTCTTTGGGCTTTCTTTGGGCTTTCTTTCCCCTTTCTTTGGGCTTTCTTTGGGCTTTCTTCCCCCTTTCTTTGGGCTTTCTTTCCCCTGTCTTTGGGATTTATTACCCCTTTCTTTGGGATTCTTTGTGCTTTCTTTCCCCTTTCTTTGGGGTTTCTTTGGTTTTTCTTTCCCCTTTCTTTGGGGTTTCTTTGGGCTTTCTTTAACCTTTCTTTCTTTCTTTCTTTATTCTTTCTTTCCCCTTTCTTTTGGCTTTCTTTCCCCTTTCTTTCCCCTTTCTTTGGACTTTCTTTCCCCTTACTTTGGGCTTTCTTTACCCTTTCTTTGGGCTTTCTTTGGGCTTTCTTTCCCCTTTCTTTGGGCTTTCTTTGGGCTTTCTCTCCACTTTCTTTGGCTTTTTTTCCCCTTTCTTTCCTCTTTCTTTGGGCTTTCTTTGCGCTTTCTTTGGGCTTTCTTTGGGCTTTCTTTCCCCTTTCTTTGGGCTTTCTTTCCCCTTTCTGTGGGCTTTCTTTGGACTTTCTTTGGGCTTTCTTTGGGCTTTCTTTCCCCTTTCTTTGGGCTTTCTTTCCCCTTTCTTTTGGCTTTCCTTGGGCTTTCTTTGGGCTTTCTTTGTGCTTTCTTTCCCCTTTCTTTCCATTTTCTTTGGCTTTCTTTGGGCTTTCTTTGGGCTTTCTTTCCCCTTTCTTTGGGCTTTCTTTCCCCTTTCTTTGGGCTTTCTTTGGGCTTTCTTTGGGCTTTCTTTCCCCTTTCTTTGGGCTTTCTTTCCCCTTTCTTTGGGCTGTCATTCCCCTTTCTTTGGGCTTTCTTTCCCCTTTCTTTGGGCTTTCCTTGGGCTTTCTTCGGGCTTTCTTTCCCCTTTCTTTCCCCTTTCTTTGGGCTTTCTTTCCCCTTTCTTTGGGGTTTCTTTGGGCTTTCTTTCCCCTTTCTTTGGGCTTTCTTTGGGCTTTCTTTCCCCTTTCCTTGGGCTCTCTTTTTTGCTTTCTTTCCCCTTTCTTTAGGCTTTCTTTCCCTTTCTTTCCCCTTTATTTGGGATTTCTTTGGGCTTTCTTTGGGCTTTCTTTGGTCTTTCCTTCCCCTTTCTTTGGGCTTTCTTTCCCCTTTCTGTGAGCTTTCTTTGGGATTTCTTTGGGCTTTCTTTCCCCTTTCTTTTGGCTTTCTTTCCCCTTTCTTTGGGCTTTCCATGGGCTTTCTTTGTGCTTTCTTGGGCTTTCTTTCCCCTTTCTTTGGGCTTTCTTTCCCCTTTTTTTGGGCTTTCTTTCCCTTTCTTTTGGCTTTCTTTCCCCTTTCTTTGGGCTGTCATTCCCCTTTCTTTGGGCTTTCTTTCCCCTTTCTTTGGGCTTTCCTTGGGCTTTCTTTGGGCTTCCTTTGGGCTTTCTTTCCCCTTTCTTTCACTTTCTTTGGGCTTTCTTTGGGCTTTCTTTCCCCTTTCTTTCCCCTTTCTTTGGGCTTTCTTTCCCCTTTCTTTCCCCTTTCTTTGGGCTTTCTTTGGGCTTTCTTTGGGCTTTCTTTGGGCTTTCTTTGGGCTGTCATTCCCCTTTCTTTGGGCTTTCTTTCCCCTTTCTTTGGGCTTTCTTTGGGCTTTCTTTGGGCTTTCTTTGGGCTTTCTTTGGGCTTTCATTGGGCTTTATTTGGGCTTTCTTTGGGCTTTCTTTCCCCTTTCTTTGGCTTTCTTTCCCCTTTCTTTGGGCTTTTTTTGGGCTTTCTTTCCCCTTTCTTTCCACTTTCTTTGGGCTTTCTTTGGGCTTTCTTGGGCTTTCTTTCCCCTTTCTTTGGGCTTTCTCTCCCCTTTCTTTGGGCTTTCTTTCCCCTTTCTTTGGGCTTTCTTTCCCCTTTCTTTGGGCTGTCATTCCCCTTTCTTTGGGCTTTCTTTCCCCTTTCTTTGGGCTTTCCTTGGGCTTTCTTTGGGCTTTCTTTGGGCTTTCTTTCCCCTTTCTTTCCACTTTCTTTGTTCTTTCTTTAAGCTTTCTTTGGGCTTTCTTTCCCCTTTCTTTCCCCTTTCTTTGGGCTTTCTTTCCCCTTTCTTTCCCCTTTCTTTGGGATTTCTTTGGCTTTCTTTGGGCTTTCGTTGCGCTTTCTTAGGGCTGTCATTCCCCTTTCTTTGGGCTTTCTTTCCCCTTTCTTTGAGCTTTCTTTGGGCTTTGTTTGGGCTTTCTTTGGGCTTTCTTTGGCTTTCTTTGGGCTTTCCTTGAGCTTTCTTTGGGCTTTCTTTGGGTTTTCTTTCCCCTTCTTTCCACTTTCTTTGGCTTTCTTTGGGCTTTCTTTGGGCTTTCTTTCCCCTTTCTTTGGGCTTTCTTTCCCCTTTCTTTGGGCTTTCTTTCCCCTTTCTTTGGGCTGTCATTCCCCTTTCTTTGGGCTTTCTTTCCCCTTTCTTTGGGCTTTCTTTCCCTTTTCTTTGGGCTTTCTTTGGGCTTTCCTTGGGCTTTCTTTGGGCTTTCTTTCCCCTTTCTTTCCCCTTTCTTTGGGCTTTCTTTCCCCTTTCTTTGGGCTTTCTTTCCCTTTCTTTGGGCTTTCTTTCCCCTTTCTTTGGGCTTTCTTTCCCCTTTCTTTCCCCTTTCTTTGGGCTTTCTTTGGGCTGTCTTTCCCCTTTCTTTGGGCTTTCTTTCCCATTTCTTTGGGCTTTCTTTCCCCTTTCTTTGGGCTTTCTTTCCCCTTTCTTTGGGCTTTCTTTGGGCTTTCTTTCCCCTTTCTTTGGGCTTTCTTTGGGCTTTCTTCCCCCTTTCTTTGGGCTTTCTTTCCCCTGTCTTTGGGATTTATTACCCCTTTCTTTGGGATTCTTTGTGCTTTCTTTCCCCTTTCTTTGGGGTTTCTTTGGTTTTTCTTTCCCCTTTCTTTGGGTTTCTTTGGGCTTTCTTTAACCTTTCTTTCTTTCTTTCTTTATTCTTTCTTTCCCCTTTCTTTTGGCTTCTTTCCCCTTTCTTTCCCCTTTCTTTGGACTTTCTTTCCCCTTACTTTGGCTTTCTTTACCCTTTCTTTGGGCTTTCTTTGGGCTTTCTTTCCCCTTTCTTTGGGCTTTCTTTGGGCTTTCTCTCCACTTTCTTTGGGCTTTTTTTCCCCTTTCTTTCCTCTTTCTTTAGGCTTTCTTTGCGCTTTCTTTGGGCTTTCTTTGGGCTTTCTTTCCCCTTTCTTTGGGCTTTCTTTCCCCTTTCTGTGGGCTTTCTTTGGACTTTCTTTGGGCTTTCTTTGGGCTTTCTTTCCCCTTTCTTTGGGCTTTCTTTCCCCTTTCTTTTGGCTTTCCTTGGGCTTTCTTTGGGCTTTCTTTGTGCTTTCTTTCCCCTTTCTTTCCATTTTCTTTGGGCTTTCTTTGGGCTTTCTTTGGGCTTTCTTCCCCTTTCTTTGGGCTTTCTTTCCCCTTTCTTTGGCTTTCTTTGGGCTTTCTTTGGGCTTTCTTTCCCCTTTCTTTGGGCTTTCTTTCCCCTTTCTTTGGGCTGTCATTCCCCTTTCTTTGGGCTTTCTTTCCCCTTTCTTTGGGCTTTCCTTGGGCTTTCTTCGGGCTTTCTTTCCCCTTTCTTTCCCCTTTCTTTGGGCTTTCTTTCCCCTTTCTTTGGGGTTTCTTTGGGCTTTCTTTCCCCTTTCTTTGGGCTTTCTTTGGGCTTTCTTTCCCCTTTCCTTGGGCTCTCTTTTTTGCTTTCTTTCCCCTTTCTTTAGGCTTTCTTTCCCTTTCTTTCCCCTTTATTTGGGATTTCTTTGGGCTTTCTTTGGGCTTTCTTTGGTCTTTCCTTCCCCTTTCTTTGGGCTTTCTTTCCCCTTTCTGTGAGCTTTCTTTGGGATTTCTTTGGGCTTTCTTTCCCCTTTCTTTTGGCTTTCTTTCCCCTTTCTTTGGGCTTTCCATGGGCTTTCTTTGTGCTTTCTTTGGGCTTTCTTTCCCCTTTCTTTGGGCTTTCTTTCCCCTTTTTTTGGGCTTTCTTTCCCCTTTCTTTTGGCTTTCTTTCCCCTTTCTTTGGGCTGTCATTCCCCTTTCTTTGGGCTTTCTTTCCCCTTTCTTTGGGCTTTCCTTGGGCTTTCTTTGGGCTTCCTTTGGGCTTTCTTTCCCCTTTCTTTCCACTTTCTTTGGGCTTTCTTTGGGCTTTCTTTCCCCTTTCTTTCCCCTTTCTTTGGGCTTTCTTTCCCCTTTCTTTCCCCTTTCTTTGGGCTTTCTTTGGGCTTTCTTTGGGCTTTCTTTGGGCTTTCTTTGGGCTGTCATTCCCCTTTCTTTGGGCTTTCTTTCCCCTTTCTTTGGGCTTTCTTTGGGCTTTCTTTGGGCTTTCTTTGGGCTTTCTTTGGGCTTTCATTGGGCTTTATTTGGGCTTTCTTTGGGCTTTCTTTCCCCTTTCTTTGGGCTTTCTTTCCCCTTTCTTTGGGCTTTTTTTGGGCTTTCTTTCCCCTTTCTTTCCACTTTCTTTGGGCTTTCTTTGGGCTTTCTTGGGCTTTCTTTCCCCTTTCTTTGGGCTTTCTCTCCCCTTTCTTTGGGCTTTCTTTCCCCTTTCTTTGGGCTTTCTTTCCCCTTTCTTTGGGCTGTCATTCCCCTTTCTTTGGGCTTTCTTTCCCCTTTCTTTGGGCTTTCCTTGGGCTTTCTTTGGGCTTTCTTTGGGCTTTCTTTCCCCTTTCTTTCCACTTTCTTTGTTCTTTCTTTAAGCTTTCTTTGGGCTTTCTTTCCCCTTTCTTTCCCCTTTCTTTGGGCTTTCTTTCCCCTTTCTTTCCCCTTTCTTTGGGATTTCTTTGGGCTTTCTTTGGGCTTTCGTTGCGCTTTCTTAGGGCTGTCATTCCCCTTTCTTTGGGCTTTCTTTCCCCTTTCTTTGAGCTTTCTTTGGGCTTTGTTTGGGCTTTCTTTGGGCTTTCTTTTGGCTTTCTTTGGGCTTTATTTGGGCTTTCTTTGGCTTTCTTTGGGCTTTCTTTGGCCTTTCTTTCCCCTTTCATTGCGATTTCTTTCCCCTTTCTTTGGCTTTCTTTCCCCTTTCTTTGGGGTTTCTTTGGGCTTTCTTTCCATTTCTTTGGGGTTTCTTTCGGCTTTCTTTCCCCTTTCTTTGGGCTTTCTTTGGGCTTTCTTTGGGCTTTCTTTGGGCTTTCTTTCCCCTTTCTTTGGGCTTTCTTTCCCCTTTCTGTGGGCTTTCTTTGGGCTTTCTTTGGGCTTTCTTTGGGCTTTCTTTCCCCTTTCTTTGGGGTTTCTTTCCCCTTTCTTGGGCTTTCCTTGGGCTTTCCTTGGGCTTTCTTTGAGTTTTCTTTCCCCTTTCTTTCCACTTTCTTTGGGCTTTCTTTGGGCTTTCTTTGGGCTTTCTTTCCCCTTTCTTTGTGCTTTCTTTCCCCTTTCTTTGGGCTTTCTTTCCCCTTTCTTTGGGCTGTCATTCCCCTTTCTTTGGGATTTCTTTCCCCTTTCTTTGGGCTTTCTTTCCCTTTTCTTTGGGCTTTCTTTGGGCTTTCTTTGGGCTTTCTCTGGGCTTTCTTTCCCCTTTCTTTGGGCTTTCTTTCCCCTTTCTTTGGCTTTCTTTCCCCTTTCTTTGGGCTTTCTTTCCCCTTTCTTTGGGCTTTCTTTGAGCTTTCCTTCCCCTTTCTTTGGGCTTTCTTTCCCCTTTCTTTGGGCTTTCTTTGGGCTGTCTTTCCCCTTTCTTTGGGCTTTCTTTCCCCTTTCTTTGGGCTTTCTTTCCCCTTTCTTTGGGCTTTCTTTGGGCTTTCTTTCTCCTTTCTTTGGGGTTTCTTTGGGCTTTCTTTCCCCTTTCTTTGGGCTTTCTTTGGGCTTTCTTTCCCGTTTCTTTCCCCTTTCTTTTGGCTTTCTTTCCCCTTTCTTTGGGCTTTCTTTCCCCTTTCTTTGGGCTTTCTTTACCCTTTCTTTGGGCTTTCTTTACCCTTTCTTTGGGCTTTCTTTGGGCTTTCTTTCCCCTTTCTTTGTGCTTTCTTTCCCCTTTCTTTCCCGTTTCTTTGGGCTTTCTTTCCCCTTTCTTTGGGCTTTCTTTGGGCTTTCTCTCCACTTTCTTTGGGCTTTCTTTCCCCTTTCTTTCCCCTTTCTTTGGGCTTTCTTTGGGCTTTCTTTGGGCTTTCTTTGGGCTTTCTTTCCCCTTTCTTTGGGCTTTCTTTCCCCTTTCTGTGGGCTTTCTTTGGACTTTCTTTGGGCTTTCTTTGGGCTTTCTTTGGGCTTTCTTTGGGCTTTCTTTCCCCTTTCTTTTGGCTTTCCTTGGGCTTTCTTTGGGCTTTCTTTGGGCTTTCTTTCCCCTTTCTTTGGGCTTTCTTTCCCCTTTCTTTGGGCTTTCTTTCCCCTTTCTTTGGCTTTCTTTCCCCTTTATTTGGGCTTTCTTTCCCCTTTCTTTGGGCTGTCCTTCCCCTTTCTTTGGGCTTTCTTTCCCCTTTCTTTGGGCTTTCCTTGGGCTTTCTTTGGGCTTTCTTTCCCCTTTCTTTCCACTTTCTTTGGGCTTTCTTTGGGCTTTCTTTGGGCTTTCTTTCCCCTTTCTTTGGGCTGTCATTCCCCTTTCTTTGGGATTTCTTTCCCCTTTCTTTGGGCTTTCTTTCCCCTTTCTTTGGGCTTTCTTTCCCCTTTCTTTGGGCTTTCTTTCCCCTTTCTTTGTGCTGTCCTTCCCCTTTCTTTGGGCTTTCTTTCCCCTTTCTTTGGGCTTTCCTTGGGCTTTCTTTGGGCTTTCTTTCCCCTTTCTTTCCACTTTCTTTGGGCTTTCTTTGGCTTTCTTTGGGCTTTCTTTCCCCTTTCTTTGGGCTGTCATTCCCCTTTCTTTTGGATTCTTTCCCCTTTCTTTGGGCTTTCTTTCCCTTTTCTTTGGGCTTTCTTTGGGCTTTCTTTCCCCTTTCTTTGGGCTTTCTTTCCCCTTTCTTTGGGCTTTCTTTCCCCTTTCTTTGGGCTTTCTTTGAGCTTTCTTTCCCCTTTCTTTGGGCTTTCTTTCCCCTTTCTTGGGCTTTCTTTGGGCTGTCTTTCCCCTTTCTTTGGGCTTTCTTTCCCCTTTCTTTGGGCTTTCTTTCCCCTTTCTTTGGGCTTTCTTTCCCCTTTCTGTGGGCTTTCTTTCCCCTTTCTTTGGGCTTTCTTTGGGCTTTCTTTCCCATTTCTTTGGGGTTTCTTTGGGCTTTCTTTCCCCTTTCTTTGGGCTTTCTTTCCCGTTCTTTCCCCTTTCTTTGGGCTTTCTTTCCCCTTTCTTTGGGCTTTCTTTCCCCTTTCTTTGGGCTTTCTTTCCCCTTTCTTTGGGCTTTCTTTCCCCTTCTTTGGGCTGTCCTTCCCCTTTCTTTGGGCTTTCTTTCCCCTTTCTTTGGGCTTTCCTTGGGCTTTCTTTGGGCTTTCTTTCCCCTTTCTTTGGGCTTTATTTCCCCTTTCTTTGGGCTTTCTTTGGGCTTTCTTTCCCCTTTCTTTGGGGTTTCTTTGGCTTTCTTTCCCCTTTCTTTGGGCTTTCTTTGGGCTTTCTTTCCCGTTTCTTTCCCCTTTCTTTGGGCTTTCTTTCCCCTTTCTTTGGGCTTTCTTTCCCCTTTCTTTGGGCTTTCTTTCCCCTTTCTTTGGGCTTTCTTTCCCCTTTCTTTGGGCTGTCCTTCTCCTTTCTTTGGGCTTTCTTTCCCCTTTCTTTGGGCTTTCCTTGGGCTTTCTTGGGCTTTCTTTCCCCTTTCTTTCCACTTTCTTTGGGCTTTCTTTGGGCTTTCTTTGGGCTTTCTTTCCCCTTTCTTTGGCTTTCTTTGCGCTTTATTTCCCCTTTCTTTGGCTTTCTTTGGGCTTTCCTCCCCCTTTCTTTGGGCTTTCTTTTCCCTTTCATTGGGCTTTATTTCCCCTTTCTTTGGGCTTTCTTTGGGCTTTCTTTCCCCTTTCTTTGGGGTTTCTTTGGGCTTTCTTTCCCCTTTCTTTGGGCTTTCTTTGGGCTTTCTTTCCCCTTTCTTTCCCCTTTCTGTTGGCTTTCTTTCCCCTTTCTTTGGGCTTTCTTTCCCCTTTCTTTGGGCTTTCTTTACCCTTTCTTTGGCTTTCTTTACCCTTTCTTTAGGCTTTCTTTGGGCTTTCTTTCCCCTTTCTTTGTGCTTTCTTTCCCCTTTCTTTCCCGTTTCTTTGGGCTTTCTTTGGGCTTTCTTTCCCCATTCTCTGGGCTTTCTTTGGGCTTTCTCTCCACTTTCTTTGGGCTTTATTTCCCCTTTCTTTCCCCTTTCTTTGGACTTTCTTTGGGCTTTCTTTGGGCTTTCTTTGGGCTTTCTTTGGGCTTTCTTGGGCTTTCTTTCCCCTTTCTTTGGGCTTTCTTTCCCCTTTCTGTGGGCTTTCTTTGGGCTTTGTTTGGGCTTTCTTTGGGCTTTCTTTGGGCTTTCTTTCCCCTTTCATTGGGCTTTCTTTCCCATTTCTTTGGGCTTTCCTTGAGCTTTCTTTGGGCTTTCTTTGGGTTTTCTTTCCCCTTCTTTCCACTTTCTTTGGGCTTTCTTTGGGCTTTCTTTGGGCTTTCTTTCCCCTTTCTTTGGGCTTTCTTTCCCCTTTCTTTGGGCTTTCTTTCCCCTTTCTTTGGGCTGTCATTCCCCTTTCTTTGGGCTTTCTTTCCCCTTTCTTTGGGCTTTCTTTCCCTTTTCTTTGGGCTTTCTTTGGGCTTTCCTTGGGCTTTCTTTGGGCTTTCTTTCCCCTTTCTTTCCCCTTTCTTTGGGCTTTCTTTCCCCTTTCTTTGGGCTTTCTTTCCCCCTTTCTTTGGGCTTTCTTTCCCCTTTCTTTGGGCTTTCTTTCCCCTTTCTTTCCCCTTTCTTTGGGCTTTCTTTGGGCTGTCTTTCCCCTTTCTTTGGGCTTTCTTTCCCATTTCTTTGGGCTTTCTTTCCCCTTTCTTTGGGCTTTCTTTCCCCTTTCTTTGGGCTTTCTTTGGGCTTTCTTTCCCCTTTCTTTGGGCTTTCTTTGGGCTTTCTTCCCCCTTTCTTTGGGCTTTCTTTCCCCTTTCTTTGGGATTTATTACCCCTTTCTTTGGGATTCTTTGTGCTTTCTTTCCCCTTTCTTTGGGGTTTCTTTGGTTTTTCTTTCCCCTTTCTTTGGGGTTTCTTTGGGCTTTCTTTAACCTTTCTTTGGGCTTTCTTTGGGCTTTCTTTCCCCTTTCTTTTGGCTTTCTTTCCCCTTTCTTTCCCCTTTCTTTGGACTTTCTTTCCCCTTACTTTGGGCTTTCTTTACCCTTTCTTTGGGCTTTCTTTGGGCTTTCTTTCCCCTTTCTTTGGGCTTTCTTGGGCTTTCTCTCCACTTTCTTTGGGCTTTTTTTCCCCTTTCTTTCCTCTTTCTTTGGGCTTTCTTTGCGCTTTCTTTGGGCTTTCTTTGGGCTTTCTTTCCCCTTTCTTTGGGCTTTCTTTCCCCTTTCTGTGGGCTTTCTTTGGACTTTCTTTGGGCTTTCTTTGGGCTTTCTTTCCCCTTTCTTTGGGCTTTCTTTCCCCTTTCTTTTGGCTTTCCTTGGGCTTTCTTTGGGCTTTCTTTGTGCTTTCTTTCCCTTTCTTTCCATTTTCTTTGGGCTTTCTTTGGCTTTCTTTGGGCTTTCTTTCCCCTTTCTTTGGGCTTTCTTTCCCCTTTCTTTGGGCTTTCTTTGGGCTTTCTTTGGGCTTTCTTTCCCCTTTCTTTGGGCTTTCTTTCCCCTTTCTTTGGGCTGTCATTCCCTTTCTTTGGGCTTTCTTTCCCCTTTCTTTGGGCTTTCCTTGGGCTTTCTTTGGGCTTTCTTTCCCCTTTCTTTCCCCTTTCTTTGGGCTTTCTTTCCCCTTTCTTTGGGGTTTCTTTGGGCTTTCTTTCCCCTTTCTTTGGGCTTTCTTTGGGCTTTCTTTCCCCTTTCCTTGGGCTCTCTTTTTTGCTTTCTTTCCCCTTTCTTTAGGCTTTCTTTCCCTTTCTTTCCCCTTTATTTCTGATTTCTTTGGGCTTTCTTTGGGCTTTCTTTGGTCTTTCCTTCCCCTTTCTTTGGGCTTTCTTTCCCCTTTCTGTGAGCTTTCTTTGGGATTTCTTTGGGCTTTCTTTCCCCTTTCTTTTGGCTTTCTTTCCCCTTTCTTTGGGCTTTCCATGGGCTTTCTTTGTGCTTTCTTTGGGCTTTCTTTCCCCTTTCTTTGGGCTTTCTTTCCCCTTTCTTTGGGCTTTCTTTCCCCTTTTTTTGGGCTTTCTTTCCCTTTCTTTTGGCTTTCTTTCCCCTTTCTTTGGGCTGTCATTCCCCTTTCTTTGGGCTTTCTTTCCCCTTTCTTTGGCTTTCCTTGGGCTTTCTTTGGGCTTCCTTTGGGCTTTCTTTCCCCTTTCTTTCCACTTTCTTTGGGCTTTCTTTGGCTTTCTTTCCCCTTTCTTTCCCCTTTCTTTGGGCTTTCTTTCCCCTTTCTTTCCCCTTTCTTTGGGCTTTCTTTGGGCTTTCTTTGGGCTTTCTTTGGGCTTTCTTTGGGCTGTCATTCCCCTTTCTTTGGGCTTTCTTTCCCCTTTCTTTGGGCTTTCTTTGGGCTTTCTTTGGGCTTTCTTTGGGCTTTCATTGGGCTTTATTTGGGCTTTCTTTGGGCTTTCTTTCCCCTTTCTTTGGGCTTTCTTTCCCCTTTCTTTGGCTTTTTTTGGGCTTTCTTTCCCCTTTCTTTCCACTTTCTTTGGGCTTTCTTTGGGCTTTCTTGGGCTTTCTTTCCCCTTTCTTTGGGCTTTCTCTCCCCTTTCTTTGGGCTTTCTTTCCCCTTTCTTTGGGCTTTCTTTCCCCTTTCTTTGGGCTGTCATTCCCCTTTCTTTGGGCTTTCTTTCCCCTTTCTTTGGGCTTTCCTTGGGCTTTCTTTGGGCTTTCTTTGGGCTTTCTTTCCCCTTTCTTTCCACTTTCTTTGTTCTTTCTTTAAGCTTTCTTGGGCTTTCTTTCCCCTTTCTTCCCCTTTCTTGCTTTCTTTCCCCTTTCTTTCCCCTTTCTTTGGGATTTCTTTGGGCTTTCTTTGGGCTTTCGTTGCGCTTTCTTAGGGCTGTCATTCCCCTTTCTTTGGGCTTTCTTTCCCCTTTCTTTGAGCTTTCTTTGGGCTTTGTTTGGGCTTTCTTTGGGCTTTCTTTGGGCTTTCTTTGGGCTTTATTTGGGCTTTCTTTGGGCTTTCTTTGGGCTTTCTTTGGCCTTTCTTTCCCCTTTCATTGCGATTTCTTTCCCCTTTCTTTGGGCTTTCTTTCCCCTTTCTTTGGGGTTTCTTTGGGCTTTCTTTCCCATTTCTTTGGGGTTTCTTTCGGCTTTCTTTCCCCTTTCTTTGGGCTTTCTTTGGGCTTTCTTTGGGCTTTCTTTGGGCTTTCTTTCCCCTTTCTTTGGGCTTTCTTTCCCCTTTCTGTGGGCTTTCTTTGGGCTTTCTTTGGGCTTTCTTTGGGCTTTCTTTCCCCTTTCTTTGGGGTTTCTTTCCCCTTTCTTTGGGCTTTCCTTGGGCTTTCCTTGGGCTTTCTTTGAGTTTTCTTTCCCCTTTCTTTCCACTTTCTTTGGGCTTTCTTTGGGCTTTCTTTGGGCTTTCTTTCCCCTTTCTTTGTGCTTTCTTTCCCCTTTCTTTGGGCTTTCTTTCCCCTTTCTTTGGGCTGTCATTCCCCTTTCTTTGGGATTTCTTTCCCCTTTCTTTGGGCTTTCTTTCCCTTTTCTTTGGGCTTTCTTTGGGCTTTCTTTGGGCTTTCTCTGGGCTTTCTTTCCCCTTTCTTTGGGCTTTCTTTCCCCTTTCTTTGGGCTTTCTTTCCCCTTTCTTTGGGCTTTCTTTCCCCTTTCTTTGGGCTTTCTTTGAGCTTTCTTTCCCCTTTCTTTGGGCTTTCTTTCCCCTTTCTTTGGGCTTTCTTTGGGCTGTCTTTCCCCTTTCTTTGGGCTTTCTTTCCCCTTTCTTTGGGCTTTCTTTCCCCTTTCTTTGGGCTTTCTTTGGGCTTTCTTTCTCCTTTCTTTGGGGTTTCTTTGGGCTTTCTTTCCCCTTTCTTTGGGCTTTCTTTGGGCTTTCTTTCCCGTTTCTTTCCCCTTTCTTTTGGCTTTCTTTCCCCTTTCTTTGGGCTTTCTTTCCCCTTTCTTTGGGCTTTCTTTACCCTTTCTTTGGGCTTTCTTTACCCTTTCTTTGGGCTTTCTTTGGGCTTTCTTTCCCCTTTCTTTGTGCTTTCTTTCCCCTTTCTTTCCCGTTTCTTTGGGCTTTCTTTCCCCTTTCTTTGGGCTTTCTTTGGGCTTTCTCTCCACTTTCTTTGGGCTTTCTTTCCCCTTTCTTTCCCCTTTCTTTGGGCTTTCTTTGGGCTTTCTTTGGGCTTTCTTTGGGCTTTCTTTCCCCTTTCTTTGGGCTTTCTTTCCCCTTTCTGTGGGCTTTCTTTGGACTTTCTTTGGGCTTTCTTTGGGCTTTCTTTGGGCTTTCTTTGGGCTTTCTTTCCCCTTTCTTTTGGCTTTCCTTGGGCTTTCTTTGGGCTTTCTTTGGGCTTTCTTTCCCCTTTCTTTGGGCTTTCTTTCCCCTTTCTTTGGGCTTTCTTTCCCCTTTCTTTGGGCTTTCTTTCCCCTTTATTTAGGCTTTCTTTCCCCTTTCTTTGGGCTGTCCTTCCCCTTTCTTTGGGCTTTCTTTCCCCTTTCTTTGGGCTTTCCTTGGGCTTTCTTTGGGCTTTCTTTCCCCTTTCTTTCCACTTTCTTTGGGCTTTCTTTGGGCTTTCTTTGGGCTTTCTTTCCCCTTTCTTTGGGCTGTCATTCCCCTTTCTTTGGGATTTCTTTCCCCTTTCTTTGGGCTTTCTTTCCCCTTTCTTTGGGCTTTCTTTCCCCTTTCTTTGGGCTTTCTTTCCCCTTTCTTTGTGCTGTCCTTCCCCTTTCTTTGGGCTTTCTTTCCCCTTTCTTTGGGCTTTCCTTGGGCTTTCTTTGGGCTTTCTTTCCCCTTTCTTTCCACTTTCTTTGGGCTTTCTTTGGGCTTTCTTTGGGCTTTCTTTCCCCTTTCTTTGGGCTGTCATTCCCCTTTCTTTTGGATTTCTTTCCCCTTTCTTTGGGCTTTCTTTCCCTTTTCTTTGGGCTTTCTTTGGGCTTTCTTTCCCCTTTCTTTGGGCTTTCTTTCCCCTTTCTTTGGGCTTTCTTTCCCCTTTCTTTGGGCTTTCTTTGAGCTTTCTTTCCCCTTTCTTTGGGCTTTCTTTCCCCTTTCTTTGGGCTTTCTTTGGGCTGTCTTTCCCCTTTCTTTGGGCTTTCTTTCCCCTTTCTTTGGGCTTTCTTTCCCCTTTCTTTGGGCTTTCTTTCCCCTTTCTGTGGGCTTTCTTTCCCCTTTCTTTGGGCTTTCTTTGGGCTTTCTTTCCCATTTCTTTGGGGTTTCTTTGGGCTTTCTTTCCCCTTTCTTTGGGCTTTCTTTCCCGTTTCTTTGGGCTTTCCTTGGGCTTTCTTTGGGCTTTCTTTCCCCTTTCTTTGGGCTTTATTTCCCCTTTCTTTGGGCTTTCTTTGGGCTTTCTTTCCCCTTTCTTTGGGGTTTCTTTGGGCTTTCTTTCCCCTTTCTTTGGGCTTTCTTTGGGCTTTCTTTCCCGTTTCTTTCCCCTTTCTTTGGGCTTTCTTTCCCCTTTCTTTGGGCTTTCTTTCCCCTTTCTTTGGGCTTTCTTTCCCCTTTCTTTGGGCTTTCTTTCCCCTTTCTTTGGGCTGTCCTTCTCCTTTCTTTGGGCTTTCTTTCCCCTTTCTTTGGGCTTTCCTTGGGCTTTCTTTGGGCTTTCTTTCCCCTTTCTTTCCACTTTCTTTGGGCTTTCTTTGGGCTTTCTTTGGGCTTTCTTTCCCCTTTCTTTGGGCTTTCTTTGCGCTTTATTTCCCCTTTCTTTGGGCTTTCTTTGGGCTTTCCTCCCCCTTTCTTTGGGCTTTCTTTTCCCTTTCATTGGGCTTTATTTCCCCTTTCTTTGGGCTTTCTTTGGGCTTTCTTTCCCCTTTCTTTGGGGTTTCTTTGGGCTTTCTTTCCCCTTTCTTTGGGCTTTCTTTGGGCTTTCTTTCCCCTTTCTTTCCCCTTTCTTTTGGCTTTCTTTCCCCTTTCTTTGGGCTTTCTTTCCCCTTTCTTTGGGCTTTCTTTACCCTTTCTTTGGGCTTTCTTTACCCTTTCTTTAGGCTTTCTTTGGGCTTTCTTTCCCCTTTCTTTGTGCTTTCTTTCCCCTTTCTTTCCCGTTTCTTTGGGCTTTCTTTGGGCTTTCTTTCCCCATTCTCTGGGCTTTCTTTGGGCTTTCTCTCCACTTTCTTTGGGCTTTATTTCCCCTTTCTTTCCCCTTTCTTTGGACTTTCTTTGGGCTTTCTTTGGGCTTTCTTTGGGCTTTCTTTGGGCTTTCTTTGGGCTTTCTTTCCCCTTTCTTTGGGCTTTCTTTCCCCTTTCTGTGGGCTTTCTTTGGGCTTTGTTTGGGCTTTCTTTGGGCTTTCTTTGGGCTTTCTTTCCCCTTTCATTGGGCTTTCTTTCCCATTTCTTTGGGCTTTCCTTGAGCTTTCTTTGGGCTTTCTTTGGGTTTTCTTTCCCCTTCTTTCCACTTTCTTTGGGCTTTCTTTGGGCTTTCTTTGGGCTTTCTTTCCCCTTTCTTTGGGCTTTCTTTCCCCTTTCTTTGGGCTTTCTTTCCCCTTTCTTTGGGCTGTCATTCCCCTTTCTTTGGGCTTTCTTTCCCCTTTCTTTGGGCTTTCTTTCCCTTTTCTTTGGGCTTTCTTTGGGCTTTCCTTGGGCTTTCTTTGGGCTTTCTTTCCCCTTTCTTTCCCCTTTCTTTGGCTTTCTTTCCCCTTTCTTTGGGCTTTCTTTCCCCTTCTTTGGGCTTTCTTTCCCCTTTCTTTGGGCTTTCTTTCCCCTTTCTTTCCCCTTTCTTTGGGCTTTCTTTGGGCTGTCTTTCCCCTTTCTTTGGGCTTTCTTTCCCATTTCTTTGGGCTTTCTTTCCCCTTTCTTTGGGCTTTCTTTCCCCTTTCTTTGGGCTTTCTTTGGGCTTTCTTTCCCCTTTCTTTGGGCTTTCTTTGGGCTTTCTTCCCCCTTTCTTTGGGCTTTCTTTCCCCTTTCTTTGGGATTTATTACCCCTTTCTTTGGGATTCTTTGTGCTTTCTTTCCCCTTTCTTTGGGGTTTCTTGGTTTTTCTTTCCCCTTTCTTTGGGGTTTCTTTGGGCTTTCTTTAACCTTTCTTTGGGCTTTCTTTGGGCTTTCTTTCCCCTTTCTTTTGGCTTTCTTTCCCCTTTCTTTCCCCTTTCTTTGGACTTTCTTTCCCCTTACTTTGGGCTTTCTTTACCCTTTCTTTGGGCTTTCTTTGGGCTTTCTTTCCCCTTTCTTTGGGCTTTCTTTGGGCTTTCTCTCCACTTTCTTTGGGCTTTTTTTCCCCTTTCTTTCCTCTTTCTTTGGGCTTTCTTTGCGCTTTCTTTGGGCTTTCTTTGGGCTTTCTTTCCCCTTTCTTTGGGCTTTCTTTCCCCTTTCTGTGGGCTTTCTTTGGACTTTCTTTGGGCTTTCTTTGGGCTTTCTTTCCCCTTTCTTTGGGCTTTCTTTCCCCTTTCTTTTGGCTTTCCTTGGGCTTTCTTTGGGCTTTCTTTGTGCTTTCTTTCCCCTTTCTTTCCATTTTCTTTGGGCTTTCTTTGGGCTTTCTTTGGGCTTTCTTTCCCCTTTCTTTGGGCTTTCTTTCCCCTTTCTTTGGGCTTTCTTTGGGCTTTCTTTGGGCTTTCTTTCCCCTTTCTTTGGGCTTTCTTTCCCCTTTCTTTGGGCTGTCATTCCCCTTTCTTTGGGCTTTCTTTCCCCTTTCTTTGGGCTTTCCTTGGGCTTTCTTTGGGCTTTCTTTCCCCTTTCTTTCCCCTTTCTTTGGGCTTTCTTTCCCCTTTCTTTGGGGTTTCTTTGGGCTTTCTTTCCCCTTTCTTTGGGCTTTCTTTGGGCTTTCTTTCCCCTTTCCTTGGGCTCTCTTTTTTGCTTTCTTTCCCCTTTCTTTAGGCTTTCTTTCCCTTTCTTTCCCCTTTATTTGGGATTTCTTTGGGCTTTCTTTGGGCTTTCTTTGGTCTTTCCTTCCCCTTTCTTTGGGCTTTCTTTCCCCTTTCTGTGAGCTTTCTTTGGGATTTCTTTGGGCTTTCTTTCCCCTTTCTTTTGGCTTTCTTTCCCCTTTCTTTGGGCTTTCCATGGGCTTTCTTTGTGCTTTCTTTGGGCTTTCTTTCCCCTTTCTTTGGGCTTTCTTTCCCCTTTCTTTGGGCTTTCTTTCCCCTTTTTTTGGGCTTTCTTTCCCCTTTCTTTTGGCTTTCTTTCCCCTTTCTTTGGGCTGTCATTCCCCTTTCTTTGGGCTTTCTTTCCCCTTTCTTTGGGCTTTCCTTGGGCTTTCTTTGGGCTTCCTTTGGGCTTTCTTTCCCCTTTCTTTCCACTTTCTTTGGGCTTTCTTTGGGCTTTCTTTCCCCTTTCTTTCCCCTTTCTTTGGGCTTTCTTTCCCCTTTCTTTCCCCTTTCTTTGGGCTTTCTTTGGGCTTTCTTTGGGCTTTCTTTGGGCTTTCTTTGGGCTGTCATTCCCCTTTCTTTGGGCTTTCTTTCCCCTTTCTTTGGGCTTTCTTTGGGCTTTCTTTGGGCTTTCTTTGGGCTTTCTTTGGGCTTTCATTGGGCTTTATTTGGGCTTTCTTTGGGCTTTCTTTCCCCTTTCTTTGGGCTTTCTTTCCCCTTTCTTTGGGCTTTTTTTGGGCTTTCTTTCCCCTTTCTTTCCACTTTCTTTGGGCTTTCTTTGGGCTTTCTTGGGCTTTCTTTCCCCTTTCTTTGGGCTTTCTCTCCCCTTTCTTTGGGCTTTCTTTCCCCTTTCTTTGGGCTTTCTTTCCCCTTTCTTTGGGCTGTCATTCCCCTTTCTTTGGGCTTTCTTTCCCCTTTCTTTGGGCTTTCCTTGGGCTTTCTTTGGGCTTTCTTTGGGCTTTCTTTCCCCTTTCTTTCCACTTTCTTTGTTCTTTCTTTAAGCTTTCTTTGGGCTTTCTTTCCCCTTTCTTTCCCCTTTCTTTGGGCTTTCTTTCCCCTTTCTTTCCCCTTTCTTTGGGATTTCTTTGGGCTTTCTTTGGGCTTTCGTTGCGCTTTCTTAGGGCTGTCATTCCCCTTTCTTTGGGCTTTCTTTCCCCTTTCTTTGAGCTTAATTTGGGCTTTGTTTGGGCTTTCTTTGGGCTTTCTTTGGGCTTTCTTTGGGCTTTATTTGGGCTTTCTTTGGGCTTTCTTTGGGCTTTCTTTGGCCTTTCTTTCCCCTTTCATTGCGATTTCTTTCCCCTTTCTTTGGGCTTTCTTTCCCCTTTCTTTGGGGTTTCTTTGGGCTTTCTTTCCCATTTCTTTGGGGTTTCTTTCGGCTTTCTTTCCCCTTTCTTTGGGCTTTCTTTGGGCTTTCTTTGGGCTTTCTTTGGGCTTTCTTTCCCCTTTCTTTGGGCTTTCTTTCCCCTTTCTGTGGGCTTTCTTTGGGCTTTCTTTGGGCTTTCTTTGGGCTTTCTTTCCCCTTTCTTTGGGGTTTCTTTCCCCTTTCTTTGGGCTTTCCTTGGGCTTTCCTTGGGCTTTCTTTGAGTTTTCTTTCCCCTTTCTTTCCACTTTCTTTGGGCTTTCTTTGGGCTTTCTTTGGGCTTTCTTTCCCCTTTCTTTGTGCTTTCTTTCCCCTTTCTTTGGGCTTTCTTTCCCCTTTCTTTGGGCTGTCATTCCCCTTTCTTTGGGATTTCTTTCCCCTTTCTTTGGGCTTTCTTTCCCTTTTCTTTGGGCTTTCTTTGGGCTTTCTTTGGGCTTTCTCTGGGCTTTCTTTCCCCTTTCTTTGGGCTTTCTTTCCCCTTTCTTTGGGCTTTCTTTCCCCTTTCTTTGGGCTTTCTTTCCCCTTTCTTTGGGCTTTCTTTGAGCTTTCTTTCCCCTTTCTTTGGGCTTTCTTTCCCCTTTCTTTGGGCTTTCTTTGGGCTGTCTTTCCCCTTTCTTTGGGCTTTCTTTCCCCTTTCTTTGGGCTTTCTTTCCCCTTTCTTTGGGCTTTCTTTGGGCTTTCTTTCTCCTTTCTTTGGGGTTTCTTTGGGCTTTCTTTCCCCTTTCTTTGGGCTTTCTTTGGGCTTTCTTTCCCGTTTCTTTCCCCTTTCTTTTGGCTTTCTTTCCCCTTTCTTTGGGCTTTCTTTCCCCTTTCTTTGGGCTTTCTTTACCCTTTCTTTGGGCTTTCTTTACCCTTTCTTTGGGCTTTCTTTGGGCTTTCTTTCCCCTTTCTTTGTGCTTTCTTTCCCCTTTCTTTCCCGTTTCTTTGGGCTTTCTTTCCCCTTTCTTTGGGCTTTCTTTGGGCTTTCTCTCCACTTTCTTTGGGCTTTCTTTCCCCTTTCTTTCCCCTTTCTTTGGGCTTTCTTTGGGCTTTCTTTGGGCTTTCTTTGGGCTTTCTTTCCCCTTTCTTTGGGCTTTCTTTCCCCTTTCTGTGGGCTTTCTTTGGACTTTCTTTGGGCTTTCTTTGGGCTTTCTTTGGGCTTTCTTTGGGCTTTCTTTCCCCTTTCTTTTGGCTTTCCTTGGGCTTTCTTTGGGCTTTCTTTGGGCTTTCTTTCCCCTTTCTTTGGGCTTTCTTTCCCCTTTCTTTGGGCTTTCTTTCCCCTTTCTTTGGGCTTTCTTTCCCCTTTATTTGGGCTTTCTTTCCCCTTTCTTTGGGCTGTCCTTCCCCTTTCTTTGGGCTTTCTTTCCCCTTTCTTTGGGCTTTCCTTGGGCTTTCTTTGGGCTTTCTTTCCCCTTTCTTTCCACTTTCTTTGGGCTTTCTTTGGGCTTTCTTTGGGCTTTCTTTCCCCTTTCTTTGGGCTGTCATTCCCCTTTCTTTGGGATTTCTTTCCCCTTTCTTTGGGCTTTCTTTCCCCTTTCTTTGGGCTTTCTTTCCCCTTTCTTTGGGCTTTCTTTCCCCTTTCTTTGTGCTGTCCTTCCCCTTTCTTTGGGCTTTCTTTCCCCTTTCTTTGGGCTTTCCTTGGGCTTTCTTTGGGCTTTCTTTCCCCTTTCTTTCCACTTTCTTTGGGCTTTCTTTGGGCTTTCTTTGGGCTTTCTTTCCCCTTTCTTTGGGCTGTCATTCCCCTTTCTTTTGGATTTCTTTCCCCTTTCTTTGGGCTTTCTTTCCCTTTTCTTTGGGCTTTCTTTGGGCTTTCTTTCCCCTTTCTTTGGGCTTTCTTTCCCCTTTCTTTGGGCTTTCTTTCCCCTTTCTTTGGGCTTTCTTTGAGCTTTCTTTCCCCTTTCTTTGGGCTTTCTTTCCCCTTTCTTTGGGCTTTCTTTGGGCTGTCTTTCCCCTTTCTTTGGGCTTTCTTTCCCCTTTCTTTGGGCTTTCTTTCCCCTTTCTTTGGGCTTTCTTTCCCCTTTCTGTGGGCTTTCTTTCCCCTTTCTTTGGGCTTTCTTTGGGCTTTCTTTCCCATTTCTTTGGGGTTTCTTTGGGCTTTCTTTCCCCTTTCTTTGGGCTTTCTTTCCCGTTTCTTTCCCCTTTCTTTGGGCTTTCTTTCCCCTTTCTTTGGGCTTTCTTTCCCCTTTCTTTGGGCTTTCTTTCCCCTTTCTTTGGGCTTTCTTTCCCCTTTCTTTGGGCTGTCCTTCCCCTTTCTTTGGGCTTTCTTTCCCCTTTCTTTGGGCTTTCCTTGGGCTTTCTTTGGGCTTTCTTTCCCCTTTCTTTGGGCTTTATTTCCCCTTTCTTTGGGCTTTCTTTGGGCTTTCTTTCCCCTTTCTTTGGGGTTTCTTTGGGCTTTCTTTCCCCTTTCTTTGGGCTTTCTTTGGGCTTTCTTTCCCGTTTCTTTCCCCTTTCTTTGGGCTTTCTTTCCCCTTTCTTTGGGCTTTCTTTCCCCTTTCTTTGGGCTTTCTTTCCCCTTTCTTTGGGCTTTCTTTCCCCTTTCTTTGGGCTGTCCTTCTCCTTTCTTTGGGCTTTCTTTCCCCTTTCTTTGGGCTTTCCTTGGGCTTTCTTTGGGCTTTCTTTCCCCTTTCTTTCCACTTTCTTTGGGCTTTCTTTGGGCTTTCTTTGGGCTTTCTTTCCCCTTTCTTTGGGCTTTCTTTCCCCTTTCTTTGGGCTTTCTTTCCCATTTCTTTGGGCTTTCTTTCCCCTTTCTTTGGGCTTTCTTTCCCCTTTCTTTGGGCTGTCATTCCCCTTTCTTTGGGCTTTCTTTCCCCTTTCTTTGGGCTTTCCTTGGGCTTTCTTTGGGCTTTCTTTCCCCTTTCTTTCCACTTTCTTTGGGCTTTCTTTGGGCTTTCTTTGGGCTTTCTTTCCCCTTTCTTTGGGTTTTCTTTCCCCTTTCTTTGGGCTTTCTTTCCCCTTTCTTTGGGCTTTCTTTCCCCTTTCTTTGGGCTGTCATTCCCCTTTATTTGGGCTTTCTTTCCCATTTCTTTAGGCTTTCTTTCCCCTTTCTTTGGGCTTTCCTTCCCCTTTCTTTGGGCTTTCTTTCCCCTTTCTTTGGGCTTTCTTTCCCCTTTCTTTGGGCTGTCATTCCCCTTTATTTGGGCTTTCTTTCCCCTTCTTTGGGCTTTCTTTCCCTTTTCTTTGGGCTTTCTTTGGGCTTTCCTTGGGCTTTCTTTGGGCTTTCTTTCCCCTTTCTTTCCCCTTTCTTTGGGCTTTCTTTCCCCTTTCTTTGGGCTTTCTTTCCCCTTTCTTTGGGCTTTCTTTCCCCTTTCTTTGGGCTTTCTTTGAGCTTTCTTTCCCCTTTCTTTGGGCTTTCTTTGGGCTGTCTTTCCCCTTTCTTTGGGCTTTCTTTCCCCTTTCTTTGGGCTTTCTTTCCCCTTTCTTTGGGCTTTCTTTCCCCTTTCTTTGGGCTTTCTTTGGGCTTTCTTTCCCCTTTCTTTGGGCTTTCTTTGGGCTTTCTTCCCCCTTTCTTTGGGGTTTCTTTCCCCTTTCTTTGGGATTTATTTCCCCTTTCTTTGGGATTCTTTGTGCTTTCTTTCCCCTTTCTTTGGGGTTTCTTTGGTCTTTCTTTCCCCTTTCTTTGGGGTTTCTTTGGGCTTTCTTTAACCTTTCTTTGGGCTTTCTTTGGGCTTTCTTTCCCCTTTCTTTTGGCTTTCTTTCCCCTTTCTTTCCCCTTTCTTTGGACTTTCTTTCCCCTTACTTTGGGCTTTCTTTACCCTTTCTTTGGGCTTTCTTTCCCCTTTCTTTGGGCTTTCTTTGGGCTTTCTCTCCACTTTCTTTGGGCTTTCTTTCCCCTTTCTTTCCTCTTTCTTTGGGCTTTCTTTCCCCTTTCTTTGGGCTTTCTTTCCCCTTTCTGTGGGCTTTCTTTGGACTTTCTTTGGGCTTTCTTTGGGCTTTCTTTCCCCTTTCTTTGGGCTTTCTTTCCCCTTTCTTTTGGCTTTCCTTGGGCTTTCTTTGGGCTTTCTTTGTGCTTTCTTTCCCCTTTCTTTCCATTTTCTTTGGGCTTTCTTTGGGCTTTCTTTGGGCTTTCTTTCCCCTTTCTTTGGGCTTTCTTTCCCCTTTCTTTCGGCTTTCTTTGGGCTTTCTTTGGGATTTCTTTCCCCTTTCTTTGGGCTTTCTTTCCCCTTTCTTTGGGCTGTCATTCCCCTTTCTTTGGGCTTTCTTTCCCCTTTCTTTGGGCTTTCCTTGGGCTTTCTTTGGGCTTTCTTTCCCCTTTCTTTCCCCTTTCTTTGGGCTTTCTTTCCCCTTTCTTTGGGGTTTCTTTGGGCTTTCTTTCCCCTTTCTTTGGGGTTTCTTTGGGCTTTCTTTCCCCTTTCTTTGGGCTTTCTTTGGGCTTTCTTTCCCCTTTCTTTTGGCTTTCTTTCCCCTTTCTTTCCCCTTTCTTTGGGCTTTCTTTCCCCTTTCTTTGGGCTTTCTTTCCCCTTTCTTTGGGCTTTCTTTCCCCTTTCTTTGGGGTTTCTTTGGGCTTTCTTTCCCCTTTCTTTGGGGTTTCTTTGGGCTTTCTTTCCCCTTTCTTTGGGCTTTCTTTGGGCTTTCTTTCCCCTTTCTTTTGGCTTTCTTTCCCCTTTCTTTCCCCTTTCTTTGGGCTTTCTTTCCCCTTTCTTTGGGCTTTCTTTCCCCTTTATTTGGGCTTTCTTTCCCCTTTCTTTCCCCTTTCCTTGGGCTCTCTTTTTTGCTTTCTTTCCCCTTTCTTTGGGCTTTCTTTCCCCTTTCTTGCCCCTTTATTTGGGCTTTCTTTGGGCTTTCTTTGGGCTTTCTTTGGTCTTTCCTTCCCCTTTCTTTGGGCTTTCTTTCCCCTTTCTGTGAGCTTTCTTTGGGATTTCTTTGGGCTTTCTTTCCCCTTTCTTTTGGCTTTCTTTCCCCTTTCTTTGGGCTTTCCTTGGGCTTTCTTTGTGCTTTCTTTGGGCTTTCTTTCCCCTTTCTTTGGGCTTTCTTTGGGCTTTCTTTGGGCTTTCTTTCCCCTTTCTTTGGGCTTTCTTTCCCCTTTTTTTGGGCTTTCTTTCCCCTTTCTTTGGGCTTTCTTTCCCCTTTCTTTGGCTGTCATTCCCCTTTCTTTGGGCTTTCTTTCCCCTTTCTTTGGGCTTTCCTTGGGCTTTCTTTGGGCTTCCTTTGGGCTTTCTTTCCCCTTTCTTTCCACTTTCTTTGGGCTTTCTTTGGGCTTTCTTTCCCCTTTCTTTCCCCTTTCTTTGGGCTTTCTTTCCCCTTTCTTTCCCCTTTCTTTGGGCTTTCTTTCCCCTTTCTTTGGGCTTTCTTTGGGCTTACTTTGGGCTTTCTTTGGGCTGTCATTCCCCTTTCTTTGGGCTTTCTTTCCCCTTTCTTTGGGCTTTCTTTGGGCTTTCTTTGGGCTTTCTTTGGGCTTTCTTTGGGCTTTCATTGGGCTTTATTTGGGCTTTCTTTGGGCTTTCTTTCCCCTTTCTTTGGGCTTTCTTTCCCCTTTCTTTGGGCTTTCTTTGGGCTTTCTTTCCCCTTTCTTTCCACTTTCTTTGGGCTTTCTTTGGGCTTTCTTGGGCTTTCTTTCCCCTTTCTTTGGGCTTTCTCTCCCCTTTCTTTGGGCTTTCTTTCCCCTTTCTTTGGGCTTTCTTTCCCCTTTCTTTGGGCTGTCATTCCCCTTTCTTTGGGCTTTCTTTCCCCTTTCTTTGGGCTTTCCTTGGGCTTTCTTTGGGCTTTCTTTGGGCTTTCTTTCCCCTTTCTTTCCACTTTCTTTGTTCTTTCTTTGGGCTTTCTTTGGGCTTTCTTTCCCCTTTCTTTCCCCTTTCTTTGGGCTT
Organism: Columba livia; assembly: GCF_036013475.1. Taxonomy (NCBI): domain Eukaryota; kingdom Metazoa; phylum Chordata; class Aves; order Columbiformes; family Columbidae; genus Columba; species Columba livia. The sequence continues at coordinate 20,136 of NW_027043595.1, read as the reverse complement.
TCTTTCCCCTTTCTTTCCCCTTTCTTTGGGCTTTCTTTGGGCTTTCTTTGGGCTTTCGTTGCGCTTTCTTAGGGCTGTCATTCCCCTTTCTCTGGGCTTTCTTTCCCCTTTCTTTGAGCTTTCTTTGGGCTTTGTTTGGGCTTTCTTTGGGCTTTCTTTGGGCTTTCTTTGGGCTTTATTTGGGCTTTCTTTGGGCTTTCTTTGGGCTTTCTTTGGGCTTTCTTTGGCCTTTCTTTCCCCTTTCATTGCGATTTCTTTCCCCTTTCTTTGGGCTTTCTTTCCCCTTTCTTTGGGGTTTCTTTGGGCTTTCTTTCCCATTTCTTTGGGGTTTCTTTCGGCTTTCTTTCCCCTTTCTTTGGGCTTTCTTTGGGCTTTCTTTGGGCTTTCTTTGGGCTTTCTTTCCCCTTTCTTTGGGCTTTCTTTCCCCTTTCTGTGGGCTTTCTTTGGGCTTTCTTTGGGCTTTCTTTGGGCTTTCTTTCCCCTTTCTTTGGGGTTTCTTTCCCCTTTCTTTGGGCTTTCCTTGGGCTTTCCTTGGGCTTTCTTTGAGTTTTCTTTCCCCTTTCTTTCCACTTTCTTTGGGCTTTCTTTGGGCTTTCTTTGGGCTTTCTTTCCCCTTTCTTTGTGCTTTCTTTCCCCTTTCTTTGGGCTTTCTTTCCCCTTTCTTTGGGCTGTCATTCCCCTTTCTTTGGGATTTCTTTCCCCTTTCTTTGGGCTTTCTTTCCCTTTTCTTTGGGCTTTCTTTGGGCTTTCTTTGGGCTTTCTCTGGGCTTTCTTTCCCCTTTCTTTGGGCTTTCTTTCCCCTTTCTTTGGGCTTTCTTTCCCCTTTCTTTGGGCTTTCTTTCCCCTTTCTTTGGGCTTTCTTTGAGCTTTCTTTCCCCTTTCTTTGGGCTTTCTTTCCCCTTTCTTTGGGCTTTCTTTGGGCTGTCTTTCCCCTTTCTTTGGGCTTTCTTTCCCCTTTCTTTGGGCTTTCTTTCCCCTTTCTTTGGGCTTTCTTTCCCCTTTCTTTGGGCTTTCTTTGGGCTTTCTTTCCCCTTTCTTTGGGGTTTCTTTGGGCTTTCTTTCCCCTTTCTTTGGGCTTTCTTTGGGCTTTCTTTCCCGTTTCTTTCCCCTTTCTTTTGGCTTTCTTTCCCCTTTCTTTGGGCTTTCTTTCCCCTTTCTTTGGGCTTTCTTTACCCTTTCTTTGGGCTTTCTTTACCCTTTCTTTGGGCTTTCTTTGGGCTTTCTTTCCCCTTTCTTTGTGCTTTCTTTCCCCTTTCTTTCCCGTTTCTTTGGGCTTTCTTTGGGCTTTCTTTCCCCTTTCTTTGGGCTTTCTTTGGGCTTTCTCTCCACTTTCTTTGGGCTTTCTTTCCCCTTTCTTTCCCCTTTCTTTGGGCTTTCTTTTGGCTTTCTTTGGGCTTTCTTTGGGCTTTCTTTGGGCTTTCTTTCCCCTTTCTTTGGGCTTTCTTTCCCCTTTCTGTGGGCTTTCTTTGGACTTTCTTTGGGCTTTCTTTGGGCTTTCTTTGGGCTTTCTTTCCCCTTTCTTTTGGCTTTCCTTGGGCTTTCTTTGGGCTTTCTTTGGGCTTTCTTTCCCCTTTCTTTGGGCTTTCTTTCCCCTTTCTTTGGGCTTTCTTTCCCCTTTCTTTGGGCTTTCTTTGGGCTTTCTTTCCCCTTTCTTTGGGCTGTCCTTCCCCTTTCTTTGGGCTTTCTTTCCCCTTTCTTTGGGCTTTCCTTGGGCTTTCTTTGGGCTTTCTTTCCCCTTTCTTTCCACTTTCTTTGGGCTTTCTTTGGGCTTTCTTTCCCCTTTCTTTGGGCTGTCATTCCCCTTTCTTTGGGATTTCTTTCCCCTTTCTTTGGGCTTTCTTTCCCCTTTCTTTGGGCTTTCTTTCCCCTTTCTTTGGGCTTTCTTTCCCCTTTCTTTGTGCTGTCCTTCCCCTTTCTTTGGGCTTTCTTTCCCCTTTCTTTGGGCTTTCCTTGGGCTTTCTTTGGGCTTTCTTTCCCCTTTCTTTCCACTTTCTTTGGGCTTTCTTTCCCCTTTCTTTGGGATGTCATTCCCCTTTCTTTTGGATTTCTTTCTCCTTTCTTTGGGCTTTCTTTCCCTTTTCTTTGGGCTTTCTTTGGGCTTTCTTTGGGCTTTCTCTGGGCTTTCTTTCCCCTTTCTTTGGGCTTTCTTTCCCCTTTCTTTGGGCTTTCTTTCCCCTTTCTTTGGGCTTTCTTTCCCCTTTCTTTGGGCTTTCTTTGAGCTTTCTTTCCCCTTACTTTGGGCTTTCTTTCCCCTTTCTTTGGGCTTTCTTTGGTCTGTCTTTCCCCTTTCTTTGGGCTTTCTTTCCCCTTTCTTTGGGCTTTCTTTCCCCTTTCTTTGGGCTTTCTTTCCCCTTTCTGTGGGCTTTCTTTCCCCTTTCTTTGGCTGTCATTCCCCTTTCTTTGGGCTTTCTTTCCCCTTTCTTTGGGCTTTCTTTCCCCTTTCTTTGGCTGTCATTCCCCTTTCTTTGGGCTTTCTTTCCCCTTTCTTTGGGCTTTCCTTGGGCTTTCTTTGGGCTTCCTTTGGGCTTTCTTTCCCCTTTCTTTCCACTTTCTTTGGGCTTTCTTTGGGCTTTCTTTCCCCTTTCTTTCCCCTTTCTTTGGGCTTTCTTTCCCCTTTCTTTCCCCTTTCTTTGGGCTTTCTTTGGGCTTACTTTGGGCTTTCTTTGGGCTGTCATTCCCCTTTCTTTGGGCTTTCTTTCCCCTTTCTTTGGGCTTTCTTTGGGCTTTCTTTGGGCTTTCTTTGGGCTTTCTTTGGGCTTTCATTGGGCTTTATTTGGGCTTTCTTTGGGCTTTCTTTCCCCTTTCTTTGGGCTTTCTTTCCCCTTTCTTTGGGCTTTCTTTGGGCTTTCTTTCCCCTTTCTTTCCACTTTCTTTGGGCTTTCTTTGGGCTTTCTTGGGCTTTCTTTCCCCTTTCTTTGGGCTTTCTCTCCCCTTTCTTTGGGCTTTCTTTCCCCTTTCTTTGGGCTTTCTTTCCCCTTTCTTTGGGCTGTCATTCCCCTTTCTTTGGGCTTTCTTTCTCCTTTCTTTGGGCTTTCCTTGGGCTTTCTTTGGGCTTTCTTTGGCCTTTCTTTCCCCTTTCTTTCCACTTTCTTTGTTCTTTCTTTGGGCTTTCTTTGGGCTTTCTTTCCCCTTTCTTTCCCCTTTCTTTGGGCTTTCTTTCCCCTTTCTTTCCCCTTTCTTTGGGCTTTCTTTGGGCTTTCTTTGGGCTTTCGTTGCGCTTTCTTAGGGCTGTCATTCCCCTTTCTCTGGGCTTTCTTTCCCCTTTCTTTGAGCTTTCTTTGGGCTTTGTTTGGGCTTTCTTTGGGCTTTCTTTGGGCTTTCTTTGGGCTTTCTTTGGGCTTTCTTTGGGCTTTCTTTGGGCTTTCTTTGGGCTTTCTTTGGCCTTTCTTTGGCCTTTCTTTCCCCTTTCATTGCGATTTCTTTCCCCTTTCTTTGGGCTTTCTTTCCCCTTTCTTTGGGGTTTCTTTGGGCTTTCTTTCCCATTTCTTTGGGGTTTCTTTCGGCTTTCTTTCCCCTTTCTTTGGGCTTTCTTTGGGCTTTCTTTGGGCTTTCTTTGGGCTTTCTTTCCCCTTTCTTTGGGCTTTCTTTCCCCTTTCTGTGGGCTTTCTTTGGGCTTTCTTTGGGCTTTCTTTGGGCTTTCTTTCCCCTTTCTTTGGGGTTTCTTTCCCCTTTCTTTGGGCTTTCCTTGGGCTTTCCTTGGGCTTTCTTTGAGTTTTCTTTCCCCTTTCTTTCCACTTTCTTTGGGCTTTCTTTGGGCTTTCTTTGGGCTTTCTTTCCCCTTTCTTTGTGCTTTCTTTCCCCTTTCTTTGGGCTTTCTTTCCCCTTTCTTTGGGCTGTCATTCCCCTTTCTTTGGGATTTCTTTCCCCTTTCTTTGGGCTTTCTTTCCCTTTTCTTTGGGCTTTCTTTGGGCTTTCTTTGGGCTTTCTCTGGGCTTTCTTTCCCCTTTCTTTGGGCTTTCTTTCCCCTTTCTTTGGGCTTTCTTTCCCCTTTCTTTGGGCTTTCTTTCCCCTTTCTTTGGGCTTTCTTTGAGCTTTCTTTCCCCTTTCTTTGGGCTTTCTTTCCCCTTTCTTTGGGCTTTCTTTGGGCTGTCTTTCCCCTTTCTTTGGGCTTTCTTTCCCCTTTCTTTGGGCTTTCTTTCCCCTTTCTTTGGGCTTTCTTTCCCCTTTCTTTGGGCTTTCTTTGGGCTTTCTTTCCCCTTTCTTTGGGGTTTCTTTGGGCTTTCTTTCCCCTTTCTTTGGGCTTTCTTTGGGCTTTCTTTCCCGTTTCTTTCCCCTTTCTTTTGGCTTTCTTTCCCCTTTCTTTGGGCTTTCTTTCCCCTTTCTTTGGGCTTTCTTTACCCTTTCTTTGGGCTTTCTTTACCCTTTCTTTGGGCTTTCTTTGGGCTTTCTTTCCCCTTTCTTTGTGCTTTCTTTCCCCTTTCTTTCCCGTTTCTTTGGGCTTTCTTTGGGCTTTCTTTCCCCTTTCTTTGGGCTTTCTTTGGGCTTTCTCTCCACTTTCTTTGGGCTTTCTTTCCCCTTTCTTTCCCCTTTCTTTGGGCTTTCTTTTGGCTTTCTTTGGGCTTTCTTTGGGCTTTCTTTGGGCTTTCTTTCCCCTTTCTTTGGGCTTTCTTTCCCCTTTCTGTGGGCTTTCTTTGGACTTTCTTTGGGCTTTCTTTGGGCTTTCTTTGGGCTTTCTTTCCCCTTTCTTTTGGCTTTCCTTGGGCTTTCTTTGGGCTTTCTTTGGGCTTTCTTTCCCCTTTCTTTGGGCTTTCTTTCCCCTTTCTTTGGGCTTTCTTTCCCCTTTCTTTGGGCTTTCTTTGGGCTTTCTTTCCCCTTTCTTTGGGCTGTCCTTCCCCTTTCTTTGGGCTTTCTTTCCCCTTTCTTTGGGCTTTCCTTGGGCTTTCTTTGGGCTTTCTTTCCCCTTTCTTTCCACTTTCTTTGGGCTTTCTTTGGGCTTTCTTTCCCCTTTCTTTGTTCTGTCATTCCCCTTTCTTTGGGATTTCTTTCCCCTTTCTTTGGGCTTTCTTTCCCCTTTCTTTGGGCTTTCTTTCCCCTTTCTTTGGGCTTTCTTTCCCCTTTCTTTGTGCTGTCCTTCCCCTTTCTTTGGGCTTTCTTTCCCCTTTCTTTGGGCTTTCCTTGGGCTTTCTTTGGGCTTTCTTTCCCCTTTCTTTCCACTTTCTTTGGGCTTTCTTTCCCCTTTCTTTGGGATGTCATTCCCCTTTCTTTTGGATTTCTTTCTCCTTTCTTTGGGCTTTCTTTCCCTTTTCTTTGGGCTTTCTTTGGGCTTTCTTTGGGCTTTCTCTGGGCTTTCTTTCCCCTTTCTTTGGGCTTTCTTTCCCCTTTCTTTGGGCTTTCTTTCCCCTTTCTTTGGGCTTTCTTTCCCCTTTCTTTGGGCTTTCTTTGAGCTTTCTTTCCCCTTACTTTGGGCTTTCTTTCCCCTTTCTTTGGGCTTTCTTTGGGCTGTCTTTCCCCTTTCTTTGGGCTTTCTTTCCCCTTTCTTTGGGCTTTCTTTCCCCTTTCTTTGGGCTTTCTTTCCCCTTTCTGTGGGCTTTCTTTGCGCTTTATTTCCCCTTTCTTTGGGATTTCTTTGGGCTTTCCTCCCCCTTTCTTTGGGCTTTCTTTCCCCTTTCTTTGGGGTTTCTTTGGGCTTTCTTTCCCCTATCTTTGGGCTTTCTTTGGGCTTTCTTTCCCGTTTCTTTCCCCTTTCTTTTGGCTTTATTTCCCCTTTCTTTGGGCTTTCTTTGGGCTTTCTTTCCCCTTTCTTTGGGGTTTCTTTGGGCTTTCTTTCCCCTTTCTTTGGGCTTTCTTTGGGCTTTCTTTCCCGTTTCTTTCCCCTTTCTTTTGGCTTTCTTTCCCCTTTCTTTGGGCTTTCTTTCCCCTTTCTTTGGGCTTTCTTTACCCTTTCTTTGGGCTTTCTTTACCCTTTCTTTGGGCTTTCTTTGGGCTTTCTTTCCCCTTTCTTTGTGCTTTCTTTCCCCTTTCTTTCCCGTTTCTTTGGGCTTTCTTTGGGCTTTCTTTCCCCTTTCTTTGGGCTTTCTTTGGGCTTTCTCTCCACTTTCTTTGGGATTTCTTTCCCCTTTCTTTCCCCTTCCTTTGGGCTTTCTTTGGGCTTTCTTTGGGCTTTCTTTGGGCTTTCTTTGGGCTTTCTTTCCCCTTTCTTTGGGCTTTCTTTCCCCTTTCTGTGGGCTTTCTTTGGACTTTCTTTGGGCTTTCTTTGGGCTTTCTTTGGGCTTTCTTTGGGCTTTCTTTCCCCTTTCTTTTGGCTTTCCTTGGGCTTTCTTTGGGCTTTCTTTGGGCTTTCTTTCCCCTTTCTTTGGGCTTTCTTTCCCCTTTCTTTGGGCTTTCTTTCCCCTTTCTTTGGGCTTTCTTTCCCCTTTCTTTGGGCTGTCCTTCCCCTTTCTTTGGGCTTTCTTTCCCCTTTCTTTGGGCTTTCCTTGGGCTTTCTTTGGGCTTTCTTTCCCCTTTCTTTCCACTTTCTTTGGGCTTTCTTTGGGCTTTCTTTGGGCTTTCTTTCCCCTTTCTTTGGGCTTTCTTTCCCATTTCTTTGGGCTTTCTTTCCCCTTTCTTTGGGCTTTCTTTCCCCTTTCTTTGGGCTTTCTTTCCCCTTTCTTTGGGCTGTCCTTCCCCTTTCTTTGGGCTTTCTTTCCCCTTTCTTTGGGCTTTCCTTGGGCTTTCTTTGGGCTTTGTTTCCCCTTTCTTTCCACTTTCTTTGGGCTTTCTTTGGGCTTTCTTTGGGCTTTCTTTCCCCTTTCTTTGGGTTTTCTTTCCCCTTTCTTTGGGCTTTCTTTCCCCTTTCTTTGGGCTTTCTTTCCCCTTTCTTTGGGCTGTCATTCCCCTTTATTTGGGCTTTCTTTCCCATTTCTTTAGGCTTTCTTTCCCCTTTCTTTGGGCTTTCCTTCCCCTTTCTTTGGGCTTTCTTTGGGCTTTCTTTGGGCTTTCTTTCCCCTTTCTTTGGGCTGTCATTCCCCTTTCTTTGGGCTTTCTTTCCACTTTCTTGGGCTTTCTTTCCCCTTTCTTTCCCCTTTCTTTGGGCTTTCTTTGGGCTTTCTTTGGGCTTTCTTTGGGCTGTCATTCCCCTTTCTTTGGGCTTTCTTTCCCCTTTCTTTGGGCTTTCTTTGGGCTTTCTGTGGGCTTTCTTTGGGCTTTCTTTGGGCTTTATTTGGGCTTTCTTTGGGCTTTCTTTGGGCTTTCTTTCCCCTTTCTTTGGGCTTTCTTTCCCCTTTCTTTGGGCTTTCTTTCCCCTTTCTTTCTACTTTCTTTGGGCTTTCTTTGGGCTTTCTTGGGCTTTCTTTCCCCTTTCTTTGGGCTGTCATTCCCCTTTCTTTGGGCTTTCTTTCCCCTTTCTTTGGGCTTTCCTTGGGCTTTCTTTGGGCTTTCTTTGGGCTTTCTTTCCCCTTTCTTTCCACTTTCTTTGGGCTTTCTTTGGGCTTTCTTTGGGCTTTCTTTGGGCTTCCTTTCCCCTTTCTTTCCCCTTTCTTTGGGCTTTCTTTCCCCTTTCTTTCCCCTTTCTTTTGGCTTTCTTTGGGCTTTCTTTGGGCTTTCTTTGCGCTTTCTTTGGGCTGTCCTTCCCCTTTCTTTGGGCTTTCTTTCCCCTTTCTTTGGGCTTTCTTTGGGCTTTCTTTGGGCTTTCTTTGGGCTTTCTTTGGGCTTTCTTTGGGCTTTCTTTGGGCTTTCTTTCCCCTTTCTTTGGGATTTCTTTCCCTTTTCTTTGGGCTTTCTTTGGGCTTTCCTTGGGCTTTCTTTGGGCTTTCTTTCCCCTTTCTTTCCCCTTTCTTTGGGCTTTCTTTCCCCTTTCTTTGGGCTTTCTTTCCCCTTTCTTTGGGCTTTCTTTCCCCTTTCTTTGGGCTTTCTTTGAGCTTTCTTTCCCCTTTCTTTGGGCTTTCTTTCCCCTTTCTTTGGGCTTTCTTTCCCCTTTCTTTGGGCTTTCTTTCCCCTTTCTTTGGGCTTTCTTTCCCCTTTCTGTGGGCTTTCTTTGTGCTTTCTTTCCCCTTTCTTTGGGATTTCTTTGGGCTTTCCTCCCCCTTTCTTTGGGCTTTCTTTCCCCTTTCATTGGGCTTTCTTTCCCCTTTCTTTGGGCTTTCTTTGGGCTTTCTTTCCCCTTTCTTTGGGGTTTCTTTGGGCTTTCTTTCCCCTTTCTTTGGGCTTTCTTTGGGCTTTCTTTCCCCTTTCTTTCCCCTTTCTTTGGGCTTTCTTTACCCTTTCTTTGGGCTTTCTTTACCCTTTCTTTGGGCTTTCTTTGGGCTTTCTTTACCCTTTCTTTGTGCTTTCTTTACCCTTTCTTTCCCGTTTCTTTGGGCTTTCTTTGGGCTTTCTTTCCCCTTTCTTTGGGCTTTCTTTGGGCTTTCTCTCCACTTTCTTTGGGCTTTCTTTCCCCTTTCTTTCCCCTTTCTTTGGGCTTTCTTTGGGCTTTCTTTGGGCTTTCTTTGGGCTTTCTTTGGGCTTTCTTTCCCCTTTCTTTGGGCTTTCTTTCCCCTTTCTGTGGGCTTTCTTTGGACTTTCTTTGGGCTTTCTTTGGGCTTTCTTTCCCCTTTCTTTGGGCTTTCTTTCCCCTTTCTTTTGGCTTTCCTTGGGCTTTCTTTGGGCTTCCTTTGGGCTTTCTTTCCCCTTTCTTTCCATTTTCTTTGGGCTTTCTTTGGGCTTTCTTTGGGCTTTCTTTCCCCTTTCTTTGGGCTTTCTTTCCCCTTTCTTTGGGCTTTCTTTCCCCTTTCTTTGGGCTTTCTTTCCCCTTTCTTTGGGCTTTCTTTCCCCTTTCTTTGGGCTGTCATTCCCCTTTCTTTGGGCTTTCTTTCCACTTTCTTTGGGCTTTCCTTGGGCTTTCTTTGGGCTTTCTTTCCCCTTTCTTTCCACTTTCTTTGGGCTTTCTTTGGGCTTTCTTTGGGCTTTCTTTCCCCTTTCTTTGGGCTTTCTTTCCCCTTTCTTTGGGCTTTCTTTCCCATTTCTTTGGGCTTTCTTTCCCCTTTCTTTGGGCTTTCTTTCCCCTTTCTTTGGGCTGTCATTCCCCTTTCTTTGGGCTTTCTTTCCCCTTTCTTTGGGCTTTCCTTGGGCTTTCTTTGGGCTTTCTTTCCCCTTTCTTTCCACTTTCTTTGGGCTTTCTTTGGGCTTTCTTTGGGCTTTCTTTCCCCTTTCTTTGGGTTTTCTTTCCCCTTTCTTTGGGCTTTCTTTCCCCTTTCTTTGGGCTTTCTTTCCCCTTTCTTTGGGCTGTCATTCCCCTTTATTTGGGCTTTCTTTCCCATTTCTTTAGGCTTTCTTTCCCCTTTCTTTGGGCTTTCCTTCCCCTTTCTTTGGGCTTTCTTTGGGCTTTCTTTGGGCTTTCTTTCCCCTTTCTTTGGGCTGTCATTCCCCTTTCTTTGGGCTTTCTTTCCACTTTCTTGGGCTTTCTTTCCCCTTTCTTTGGGCTTTCTTTGGGCTTTCTTTGGGCTTTCTTTGGGCTGTCATTCCCCTTTCTTTGGGCTTTCTTTCCCCTTTCTTTGGGCTTTCTTTGGGCTTTCTGTGGGCTTTCTTTGGGCTTTCTTTGGGCTTTATTTGGGCTTTCTTTGGGCTTTCTTTGGGCTTTCTTTCCCCTTTCTTTGGGCTTTCTTTCCCCTTTCTTTGGGCTTTCTTTGGGCTTTCTTTCCCCTTTCTTTCCACTTTCTTTGGGCTTTCTTTGGGCTTTCTTTCCCCTTTCTTTGGGCTGTCATTCCCCTTTCTTTGGGCTTTCTTTCCCCTTTCCTTGGGCTTTCCTTGGGCTTTCTTTGGGCTCTCTTTGGGCTTTCTTTCCCCTTTCTTTCCACTTTCTTTGGGTTTTCTTTGGACTTTCTTTGGGCTTCCTTTCCCCTTTCTTTCCCCTTTCTTTGGGCTTTCTTTCCCCTTTCTTTCCCCTTTCTTTTGGCTTTCTTTGGGCTTTCTTTGGGCTTTCTTTGCGCTTTCTTTGGGCTGTCATTCCCCTTTCTTTGGGCTTTCTTTCCCCTTTCTTTGGGCTTTCTTTGGGCTTTCTTTGGGCTTTCTTTGGGCTTTCTTTGGGCTTTCTTTGGGCTTTCTTTGGGCTTTCTTTCCCCTTTCTTTGGGCTTTCTTTCCCCTTTCTGTGGGCTTTCTTTGGGCTTTCTTTGGGCTTTCTTTGGGCTTTCTTGCCCCTTTCTTTGGGCTTTCTTTCCCCTTTCTTTGGGCTTTCCTTGGGCTTTCTTTGGGCTTTCTTTGGGTTTTCTTTCCCCTTCTTTCCACTTTCTTTGGGCTTTCTTCGGGCTTTCTTTGGGCTTTCTTTCCCCTTTCTTTGGGCTTTCTTTCCCCTTTCTTTGGGCTTTCTTTCCCCTTTCTTTGGGCTTTCTTTCCCCTTTCTGTGGGCTTTCTTTGGGCTTTCTTTGGGCTTTCTTTGGGCTTTCTTCCCCCATTCTTTGGGCTTTCTTTCCCCTTTCTTTGGGCTTTATTTCCCCTTTCTTTGGGCTTTCTTTGTGCTTTCTTTCCCCTTTCTTTGGGGTTTCTTTGGGCTTTCTTTCCCCTTTCTTTGGGGTTTCTTTGGTCTTTCTTTCCCCTTTCTTTGGGCTTTCTTTGGGCTTTCTTTCCCCTTTCTTTCCTCTTTCTTTTGGCTTTCTTTCCCCTTTCTTTCCCCTTTCTTTGAACTTTCTTTCCCCTTTCTTTGGGATTTCTTTCCCCTTTCTTTGGGCTTTCTTTCCCCTTTCTTTGGGCTTTCTTTGAGCTTTCTTTCCCCTTTCTTTGGGCTTTCTTTCCCCTTTCTTTGGGCTTTCTTTGGGCTGTCTTTCCCCTTTCTTTGGGCTTTCTTTCCCCTTTCTTTGGGCTTTATTTCCCCTTTCTTTGGGCTTTCTTTCCCCTTTCTGTGGGCTTTCTTTGCGCTTTATTTCCCCTTTCTTTGGGATTTCTTTGGGCTTTCCTCCCCCTTTCTTTGGGCTTTCTTTGGGCTTTCTTTCCCCTTTCTTTGGGGTTTCTTTGGGCTTTCTTTCCCCTTTCTTTGGGGATTCTTTGGGCTTTCTTTCCCCTTTCTTTCCCCTTTCTTTTGGCTTTCTTTCCCCTTTCATTGGGCTTTCTTTCCCCTTTCTTTGGGCTTTCTTTACCCTTTCTTTGGGCTTTCTTTACCCTTTCTTTGGGCTTTCTTTGGGCTTTCTTTCCCCTTTCTTTGTGCTTTCTTTCCCCTTTCTTTCCGGTTTCTTTGGGCTTTCTTTGGGCTTTCTTTCCCCTTTCTTTGGGCTTTCTTTGGGCTTTCTCTCCACTTTCTTTGGGCTTTCTTTCCCCTTTCTTTCCCCTTTCTTTGGGCTTTCTTTGGGCTTTCTTTGGGCTTTCTTTGGGCTTTCTTTGGGCTTTCTTTCCCCTTTCTTTGGGCTTTCTTTCCCCTTTCTGTGGGCTTTCTTTGGACTTTCTTTGGGCTTTCTTTGGGCTTTCTTTCCCCTTTCTTTGGGCTTTCTTTCCCCTTTCTTTTGGCTTTCCTTGGGCTTTCTTTGGGCTTCCTTTGGGCTTTCTTTCCCCTTTCTTTCCATTTTCTTTGGGCTTTCTTTGGGCTTTCTTTGGGCTTTCTTTCCCCTTTCTTTGGGCTTTCTTTCCCCTTTCTTTGGGCTGTCATTCCCCTTTCTTTGGGCTTTCTTTCCCCTTTCTTTGGGCTTTCTTTCCCCTTTCTTTGGGCTGTCATTCCCCTTTCTTTGGGCTTTCTTTCCCCTTTCTTTGGGCTTTCCTTGGGCTTTCTTTGGGCTTTCTTTCCCCTTTCTTTCCACTTTCTTTGGGCTTTCTTTGGGCTTTCTTTGGGCTTTCTTTCCCCTTTCTTTGGGCTTTCTTTCCCCTTTCTTTGGGCTTTCTTTCCCATTTCTTTGGGCTTTCTTTCCTCTTTCTTTGGGCTTTCTTTCCCCTTTCTTTGGGATGTCATTCCCCTTTCTTTGGGCTTTCTTTCCCCTTTCTTTGGGCTTTCCTTGGGCTTTCTTTGGGCTTTCTTTCCCCTTTCTTTCCACTTTCTTTGGCTTTCTTTGGGCTTTCTTTTGGCTTTCTTTCCCCTTTCTTTGGGTTTTCTTTCCCCTTTCTTTGGGCTTTCTTTCCCCTTTCTTTGGGCTTTCTTTCCCATTTCTTTGGGCTGTCATTCCCCTTTATTTGGGCTTTCTTTCCCATTTCTTTAGGCTTTCTTTCCCCTTTCTTTGGGCTTTCCTTCCCCTTTCTTTGGGCTTTCTTTGGGCTTTCTTTGGGCTTTCTTTCCCCTTTCTTTGGGCTGTCATTCCCCTTTCTTTGGGCTTTCTTTCCACTTTCTTGGGCTTTCTTTCCCCTTTCTTTGGGCTTTCTTTGGGCTTTCTTTGGTCTTTCTTTGGGCTTTCTTTGGGCTTTCTTTGGGCTTTCTTTGGGCTTTGTTTCCCCTTTCTTTGGGCTTTCTTTCCCCTTTCTGTGGGCTTTCTTTGTGCTTTTTTTGGGCTTTCTTTGGTCTTTCTTTCCCCTTTCTTTGGGTTTTCTTTCCCCTTTCTTTGGGCTTTCCTTGGGCTTTCTTTGGGCTTTCTTTGGGTTTTCTTTCCCCTTTCTTTCCACTTTCTTTGGGCTGTTATTCCCCTTTCTTTGGGCTTTCTTTCCCCTTTCTTTGGGCTTTCTTTCCCTTTTCTTTGAGCTTTCTTTGGGCTTTCTTTGGGCTTTCTTTGGGCTTTCTCTGGGCTTTCTTTCCCCTTTCTTTGGGCTTTCTTTCCCCTTTCTTTGGGCTTTCTTTCCCCTTTCTTTGGGCTTTCTTTCCCCTTTCTTTGGGCTTTCTTTGAGCTTTCTTTCCCCTTTCTTTGGGCTTTCTTTCCCCTTTCTTTGGGCTTTCTTTGGGCTGTCTTTCCCCTTTCTTTGGGCTTTCTTTCCCCTTTCTTTGGGCTTTCTTTCCCCTTTCTTTGGGCTTTCTTTCCCCTTTCTGTGGGCTTTCTTTGCGCTTTCTTTCCCCTTTCTCTGGGCTTTCTTTGGGCTTTCCTTCCCCTTTCTTTGGGCTTTATTTCCCCTTTCTTTGGGCTTTCTTTGGGCTTTCTTTCCCCTTTCTTTGGGGTTTCTTTGGGCTTTCTTTCCCCTTTCTTTGGGCTTTCTTTGGGCTTTCTTTCCCCTTTCTTTCCCCTTTCTTTTGGCTTTCTTTCCCCTTTCTTTCCCCTTTCTTTGGGCTTTCTTTCCCCTTTCTTTGGGCTTTCTTTGGGCTTTCTTTGGGCTTTCTTTGGGCTTTCTGTCCCCTTTCTTTCCCCTTTCTTTGGGCTTTCTTTGGGCTTTCTTCCCCCTTTCTTTGGGCTTTCTTTCCCCTTTCTTTGGGCTTTATTTCCCCTTTTCTTTGGGCTTTCTTTGGGCTTTCTTTGGGCTTTCTTCGGGCTTTCTCTGGGCTTTCTTTCCCCTTTCCTTGGGCTTTCTTTCCCCTTTCTTTGGGCTTTCTTTCCCCTTTCTTTGGGCTTTCTTTCCCCTTTCTTTCCCCTTTCTTTGGGCTTTCTTTCCCCTTTCTTTGGGCTTTCTTCACCCTTTCTTTGGGCTGTCATTACCCTTTCTTTCGGCTTTATTTCCCCTTTCTTTGGGCTTTCCTTGGGCTTTCTTTGGGCTTTCTTTCCCCTTTCTTTCCACTTTCTTTGGGCTTTCTTTGGGCTTTCTTTCCCCTTTCTTTGGGCTTTCTTTCCCCTTTCTTTGGGCTTTCTTTCCCCTTTCTTTGGGCTTTCTTTCCCCTTTCTTTGGGCTGTCATTCCCCTTTCTTTGGGCTTTCTTTCCCCTTTCTTTGGGCTTTCCTTGAGCTTTCTTTGGGCTTTCTTTGGGCTTTCTTTCCCCTTTCTTTCCACTTTCTTTGGGATTTCTTTGGGCTTTCTTTCCCCTTTCTTTGGGCTGTCATTCCCCTTTCTTTGGGCTTTCTTTCCCATTTCTTTGGGCTTTCTTTCCCCTTTCTTTGACATTTCTTTGGGCTTTCTTTGGGCTTTCTTTGGGATTTCTTTGGGCTTTCTGTGGGCTTTCTTTGGGCTTTCTTTGGGCTTTCTTTCCCCTTTCTTTCCCCTTTCTTTCCACTATCTTTGGGCTTTCTTTGGGCCTTCTTTGGGCTTTCTTTCCCCTTTCTTTGGGCTTTCTTTCCCCTTTCTTTGGGCTTTCTTTCCCCTTTCTTTGGGCTTTCTTTCCCCTTTCTTTGGGCTTTCTTTCCCCTTTCTTTGGGCTGTCATTCCCCTTTGTTTGGGCTTTCTTTCCCATTTCTTTGGGCTTTCTTTCCCCTTTCTTTGGGCTTTCTTTCCCCTTTCTTTGGGCTTTCTTTCCCCTTTCTTTGGGCTTTCTTTCCCCTTTCTTTGGGCTGTCATTCCCCTTTCTTTGGGCTTTCTTTCCCCTTTCTTTGGGCTTTCTTTCCCCTTTCTTTGGGCTTTCTTTGGGCTTTCTTTGGTCTTTCTTTGGGCTTTCTTTGGGCTTTCTTTCCCCTTTCTTTGGGCTTTCTTTCCCCTTTCTTTGGGCTTTCTTTCCCCTTTCTGTGGGCTTTCTTTGGGCTTTCTTTGGGCTTTCTTTCCCCTTTCTTTGGATTTTCTTTCCCCTTTCTTTGGGCTTTCCTTGGGCTTTCTTTGGGGTTTCTTTGGGTTTTCTTTCCCCTTTCTTTCCACTTTCTTTGGGCTTTCTTTCCCCTTTCTTTGGGCTTTCTTTCCCCTTTCTTTGGGCTTTCTTTCCCCTTTCTTTGGGCTGTCATTCCCCTTTCTTTGGGCTTTCTTTCCCCTTTCTTTGGGCTTTCTTTCCCTGTTCTTTGGGCTTTCTTTGGGCTTTCTTTGGGCTTTCTTTGGGCATTCTCTGGGCTTTCTTTCCCCTTTCTTTGGGCTTTCTTTCCCCTTTCTTTGGGCTTTCTTTCCCCTTTCTTTGGGCTTTCTTTCCCCTTTCTTTGCGCTTTCTTTCCCCTTTCTTTGGGCTTTCTTTGAGCTTTCTTTCCCCTTTCTTTTGGCTTTCTTTCCCCTTTCTTTGGGCTTTCTTGGGGGTGTCTTTCCCCTTTCTTTTGCTTTCTTTCCCCTTTCCTTGGGCTTTCTTTCCCCTTTCTTTGGGCTTTCTTTCCCCTTTCTTTGGGCTTTCTTTGCGCTTTCTTTCCCCTTTCTTTGGGCTTTCTTTGGGCTTTCTTTCCCCTTTCTTTCCACTTTCTTTGGGCTTTCTTCCCCCTTTCCTTGGGCTTTCTTTCCCCTTTCTTTGGGCTTTATTTCCCCTTTCTTTGGGCTTTCTTTCCCCTTTCCTTGGGCTTTCTTTCCCCTTTCTTTGGGCTTTCTTTGGGCTTTCTTTCCCCTTTCTTTCCCCTTTCTTTGGGCTTTCTTTCCCCTTTCTTTGCCCTTTCTTTGGGCTTTGTTTCCCCTTTCCTTGGGCTTTCTTTCCCCTTTCTTTGGGCTTTCCTTGGGCTTTCTTTCCCCTTTCTCTGGGCTTTCTTTCCCCTTTCTTTGGGCTTTCCTTGGGCTTTCTTTGGGCTTTCTTTGGGCTTTCTTTCCACTTTCTTTGGGCTTTGGGCTTTCTTGGGCTTTCTTTCCCCTTTCTTTGGGCTTTCTTTCCCCTTTCTTTGGGCTTTCTTTCCCCTTTCTTTGGGCTTTCTTTCCCCTTTCTTTGGGCTTTCTTTCCGCTTTCTTTGGGCTTTCTTTCCGCTTTCTTTGGGCTTTCTTTCCCCTTTCTTTGGGCTTTCTTTCCCTTTTCTTTGGGCTTTCTTTGGGCTTTCTTTGGGCTTTCTTCGGGCTTTCTCTGGGCTTTCTTTCCCCTTTCCTTGGGCTTTCTTTCCCCTTTCTTTGGGCTTTCTTTCCCCTTTCTTTGGGCTTTCTTTCCCCTTTCTTTGGGCTTTCTTTGAGCTTTCTTTCCCCTTTCTTTGGGCTTTCTTTCCCCTTTCTTTGGGCTTTCTTTGGGGTGTCTTTCCCCTTTCTTTGGGCTTTCTTTCCCCTTTCTTTGGACTTTCTTTCCCCTTTCTTTGTGCTTTCTTTCCCCTTTCTTTGGGCTTTCCTTGGGCTTTCTTTCCCCTTTCTTTGGGCTTTCTTTGGGCTTTCTTTGGGCTTTCTGTCCCCTTTCTTTCCCCTTTCTTTGGGCTTTCTTTGGGCTTTCTTCCCCCTTTCTTTGGGCTTTCTTTCCCCTTTCTTTGGGCTTTATTTCCCCTTTCTTTGGGCTTTCTTTCCCCTTTCCTTGGGCTTTCTTTCCCCTTTCTTTGGGCTTTCTTTCCCCTTTCTTTGGGGTTTCTTTGGGCTTTCTTTGGGCTTTCTTTCCCCTTTCTTTGGGCTTTCTTTCCCCTTTCTTTGTGCTTTCTTTGGGCTTTCTTTCCCCTTTTTTTCCATTTACTTTGGGCTTTCTTTCCCCTTTCTTTCCCCTTTTTTGGGCTTTGTTTCCCCTTTCTTTGGGCTTTCTTTCCCCTTTCTTTGGGCTTTCTTTGGGCTTTCTTTCCCCTTTCTTTGGGCTTTCTTTCCCCTTTCTTTGGGCTTTCCTTGGGCTTTCTTTGGGCTTTCTTTCCCCTTTCTTTCCACTTTCTTTGGCTTTCTTGGGCTTTCTTTCCCCTTTCTTTGGCTTTCTTTCCCCTCTCTTTGGGCTTTCTTTCCCCTTTCTTTGGGCTTTCTTTCCCCTTTCTTTGGGCTGTCATTCCCCTTTCTTTGGGCTTCCTTTCCCCTTTCTTTGGGCTTTCTTTCCCCTTTCTTTGGGCTTTCTTTGGGCTTTCTTTGGGCTTTCTTTGGGCTTTCTTTGGGCTTTCTTTCCCCTTTCTTTGGGATTTCTTTCCCCTTTCTGTGGGCTTTCTTTGGGCTTTCTTTGGGCTTTCTTTGGGCTTTCTTTGGGCTTTCTTTCCCCTTTATTTGGGCTATTTTCGCCCTTTCTTTGGGCTTTCCTTGGGCTTTCTTTGGGCTTTCTTTGGGTTTTCTTTCCCCTTTCTTTCCACTTTCTTTGGGCTTTCATAGGCTTTCTTTCCCCTTTCTTTGTGCTTTCTTTGGGCTTTCTTTCCCCTTTCTTTGGTCTTTCTTTCCCCTTTATTTGGGCTTTCTTCCCCCTTTCTTTGGCTTTCTTTCCCCTTTCTTTGGGCTCTCATTCCCCTTTCTTTGGGCTTCCTTTCCCCTTTCTTTGGGCTTTCTTTCCCCTTTCTGTGGGCTTTCTTTGCGCTTTCTTTGGGCTTTCTTTGGGCTTTCTCTGGGCTTTCTTTCCCCTTTCTTTGGGCTTTCTTTCCCCTTTCTTTGGGCTTTCTTTCCCCTTTCCTTGGGCTTTCTTTCCCCTTTCTTTGGGCTTTCTTTCCCCTTCTTTGGGCTTTCTTTGGGCTGTCTTTCCCCTTTCTTTGGGCTTTCTTTCCCCTTTCTTTGGGCTTTCTTTCCCCTTTCTTTGGGCTTTCTTTCCCCTTTCTGTGGGCTTTCTTTGCGCTTTCTTTCCCCTTTCTCTGGGCTTTCTTTGGGCTTTCCTTCCCCTTTCTTTGGGCTTTATTTCCCCTTTCTTTGGGCTTTCTTTGGGCTTTCTTTCCCCTTTCTTTGGGGTTTCTTTGGGCTTTCTTTCCCCTTTCTTTGGGCTTTCTTTGGGCTTTCTTTCCCCTTTCTTTCCCCTTTCTTTTGGCTTTCTTTCCCCTTTCTTTCCCCTTTCTTTGGGCTTTCTTTCCCCTTTCTTTGGGCTTTCTTTGGGCTTTCTTTGGGCTTTCTTTGGCTTTCTGTCCCCTTTCTTTCCCCTTTCTTTGGGCTTTCTTTGGGCTTTCTTCCCCCTTTCTTTGGGCTTTCTTTCCCCTTTCTTTGGGCTTTATTTCTCCTTTTCTTTGGGCTTTCTTTGGGCTTTCTTTGGGCTTTCTTCGGGCTTTCTCTGGGCTTTCTTTCCCCTTTCCTTGGGCTTTCTTTCCCCTTTCTTTGGGCTTTCTTTCCCCTTTCTTGGGCTTTCTTTCCCCTTTCTTTCCCCTTTCTTTGGGCTTTCTTTCCCCTTTCTTTGGGCTTTCTTCACCCTTTCTTTGGGCTGTCATTACCCTTTCTTTCGGCTTTATTTCCCCTTTCTTTGGGCTTTCCTTGGGCTTTCTTTGGGCTTTCTTTCCCCTTTCTTTCCACTTTCTTTGGGCTTTCTTTGGGCTTTCTTTCCCCTTTCTTTGGGCTTTCTTTCCCCTTTCTTTGGGCTTTCTTTCCCCTTTCTTTGGGCTTTCTTTCCCCTTTCTTTGGGCTGTCATTCCCCTTTCTTTGGGCTTTCTTTCCCCTTTCTTTGGGCTTTCCTTGAGCTTTCTTTGGGCTTTCTTTGGCTTTCTTTCCCCTTTCTTTCCACTTTCTTTGGGATTTCTTTGGGCTTTCTTTCCCCTTTCTTTGGGCTGTCATTCCCCTTTCTTTGGGCTTTCTTTCCCATTTCTTTGGGCTTTCTTTCCCCTTTCTTTGACATTTCTTTGGGCTTTCTTTGGGCTTTCTTTGGGATTTCTTTGGGCTTTCTGTGGGCTTTCTTTGGCTTTCTTTGGGCTTTCTTTCCCCTTTCTTTCCCCTTTCTTTCCACTATCTTTGGGCTTTCTTTGGGCCTTCTTTGGGCTTTCTTTCCCCTTTCTTTGGGCTTTCTTTCCCCTTTCTTTGGGCTTTCTTTCCCCTTTCTTTGGGCTTTCTTTCCCCTTTCTTTGGGCTTTCTTTCCCCTTTCTTTGGGCTGTCATTCCCCTTTGTTTGGGCTTTCTTTCCCATTTCTTTGGGCTTTCTTTCCCCTTTCTTTGGGCTTTCTTTCCCCTTTCTTTGGGCTTTCTTTCCCCTTTCTTTGGGCTTTCTTTCCCCTTTCTTTGGGCTGTCATTCCCCTTTCTTTGGGCTTTCTTTCCCCCTTTCTTTGGGCTTTCTTTCCCCTTTCTTTCCCACTTTCTTTGGGCTTTCTTTGGGCTTTCTTTGGGCTTTCTTTCCCCTTTCTTTGGGCTTTCTTTCCCCTTTCTTTGGGCTTTCTTTCCCCTTTCTGTGGGCTTTCTTTGGGCTTTCTTTGGGCTTTCTTTCCCCTTTCTTTGGATTTTCTTTCCCCTTTCTTTGGGCTTTCCTTGGGCTTTCTTTGGGGGTTTCTTTGGGTTTTCTTTCCCCTTTCTTTCCACTTTCTTTGGGCTTTCTTTCCCCTTTCTTTGGGCTTTCTTTCCCCTTTCTTTGGGCTTTCTTTCCCCCTTTCTTTGGGCTGTCATTCCCCTTTCTTTGGGCTTTCTTTCCCCTTTCTTTGGGCTTTCTTTCCCTGTTCTTTGGGCTTTCTTTGGGCTTTCTTTGGGCTTTCTTGGGCTTTCTTTGGGCTTTCTTTGGGCATTCTCTGGGCTTTCTTTCCCCTTTCTTTGGGCTTTCTTTCCCCTTTCTTTGGGCTTTCTTTCCCCTTTCTTTGGGCTTTCTTTCCCCTTTCTTTGCGCTTTCTTTCCCCTTTCTTTGGGCTTTCTTTGAGCTTTCTTTCCCCTTTCTTTTGGCTTTCTTTCCCCTTTCTTTGGGCTTTCTTGGGGGTGTCTTTCCCCTTTCTTTTGCTTTCTTTCCCCTTTCCTTGGCTTTCTTTCCCCTTTCTTTGGGCTTTCTTTCCCCTTTCTTTGGGCTTTCTTTGCGCTTTCTTTCCCCTTTCTTTGGGCTTTCTTTGGGCTTTCTTTCCCCTTTCTTTGGGTTTCTTTGGGCTTTCTTCCCCCTTTCCTTGGCTTTCTTTCCCCTTTCTTTGGGCTTTATTTCCCCTTTCTTTGGGCTTTCTTTCCCCTTTCCTTGGCTTTCTTTCCCCTTTCTTTGGGCTTTCTTTGGGCTTTCTTTCCCCTTTCTTTCCCCTTTCTTTGGGCTTTCTTTCCCCTTTCTTTGCCCTTTCTTTGGGCTTTGTTTCCCCTTTCCTTGGCTTTCTTTCCCCTTTCTTTGGCTTTCCTTGGGCTTTCTTTCCCCTTTCTCTGGCTTTCTTTCCCCTTTCTTTGGGCTTTCCTTGGGCTTTCTTTGGGCTTTCTTTGGGCTTTCTTTCCACTTTCTTTGGGCTTTGGGCTTTCTTGGGCTTTCTTTCCCCCTTTCTTTGGGCTTTCTTTCCCCTTTCTTTGGGCTTTCTTTCCCCTTTCTTTGGGCTTTCTTTCCGCTTTCTTTGGGCTTTCTTTCCGCTTTCTTTGGGCTTTCTTTCCCCTTTCTTTGGGCTTTCTTTCCCTTTTCTTTGGGCTTTCTTTGGGATTTCTTTGGGCTTTCTTCGGGCTTTCTCTGGGCTTTCTTTCCCCTTTCCTTGGGCTTTCTTTCCCCTTTCTTTGGGCTTTCTTTCCCCTTTCTTTGGGCTTTCTTTCCCCTTTCTTTGGGCTTTCTTTGAGCTTTTTTTCCCCTTTCTTTGGGCTTTCTTTCCCCTTTCTTTGGGCTTTCTTTG
>NW_027043594.1:0-66249 GCF_036013475.1 Columba livia | reverse complement strand
GAAACAAAGCCCAAAGAAAGGGTAAAGATACGGGAAAGGAAGCCCACAGAAAGGGGAAAGAAATGGGAAAGAAAGCCAAAGAAAGCCCAAAGAAAGGGGAAAGAAAGCCCAAAGAAACCCCAAAGAAAGGGGAAAGAAAGCCCAAAGAAAGCCCAAAGAAAGGGGAAAGAAAGCCCAAAGAAACTGGAAAGAAAGCCCAGGAAAGGGGAAAGAAGCCCAAAGAAAGGGGAAATAAAGCCCAAAGAAAGGGGAAAGAAAGCCAAAGAAAGGGGAAAGAAAGCCCAGAGAAAGCCCAAAGAAAGCCCAAAGAAAGCCCAAAGAAAAGGGAAAAAAAGCCCAAAGAAAGGGGAAAGAAAGCCCAAAGAAAGGGGAAAGAAAGCCCAAAGAAAGGGGAAAGAAAGCCGAAAGAAAGGGGAAAGAAAGCCCAAAGAAAGGGGAAAGAAAGCCCAAAGAAAGGGGAAATAAAGCCCAAAGAAAGTGGAAAGAAAGGGGAAAGAAAGCCCAAAGAAAGGCCAAAGAAAGCCCAAGGAAAGCCCAAAGAAAGGGGAAAGAAAGCCCAAAGAAAGGGGAAAGAAAGCCCAAAGAAAGCCCACAGAAAGCCAAAGAAAGCCCAAAGAAAGCCCACAGAAAGGGGAAAGAAAGCCCAAAGAAAGCCCAAAGAGAGTGCAAAGAAAGGGGAAAGAAAGCCCAAAGAAAGCCCAAAGAAAGCCCAAGGAAAGCCCACAGAAAGGGGAAAGAAAGCCCAAAGAAAGGGGAATGACAGCCCAAAGAAAGGGAAAGAAAGCCCAAAGAAAGGGGAAAGAAAGCCCAAAGAAAGCCCAAAAAAAACCCAAAGAAAGCCCAAAGAAAGCCCACAGAAAGGGGAAAGAAAGCCCAAAGAAAGGGGAAAGAAAGCCCAAAGAAAGCCCAAAGAAAGCCAAAGGAAGGGGAAAGAAAGGGCAAAGAATGCCCAAAGAAAGGGGAAAGAAAGCCCAAAGAAAGCCCAAAGAAAGGGAAAGAAAGCCCAAAGAAACTGGAAAGGAAGCCCAAGGAAAGGGGAAAGAAAGCCCAAAGAAAGGGGAAATAAAGCCCAAAGAAAGGGGAAAGAAAGCCCAAAGAAAGGGGAAAGAAAGCCCAGAGAAAGCCCAAAGAAAGCCCAAAGAAAGCCCAAAGAAAAGGGAAAAAAGCCCAAAGAAAGGGGAAAGAAAGCCCAAAGAAATGGGAAAGAAAGCCCAAAGAAAGCCCAAAGAAACCCCAAACAAAGGGGAAAGAAAGCCCAAAGAAAGCCCAAAGAAAGGGGAAAGAAAGCGCAAAGAAAGTCCAAAGAAAGGGGAAAGACAGCCCAAAGAAAGCCCAAAGAATGGGAAAGAAAGCCCAAAGAAAGGGGAAAGAAAGCTCAAAGAAAGCCCAAAGAAAGGGGAAAAAATGCCCAAAGAAACGGGAAAGAAGCCCAAAGAAAGGGGAAAGAAGCCCAAAGAAAGGGGAAACAAAGCCCAAAGAAAGGGTAAAGATACGGGAAAGGAAGCCCACAGAAAGGGGAAAGAAAGGGGAAAGAAAGCCCAAAGAAAGCCCAAAGAAAGGGGAAAGAAAGCCCAAAGAAACCCCAAAGAAAGGGGAAAGAAAGCCCAAAGAAAGCCCAAAGAAAGGGGAAAGAAAGCCCAAAGAAACTGGAAAGGAAGCCCAAGGAAAGGGGAAAGAAAGCCCAAAGAAAGGGGAAATAAAGCCCAAAGAAAGGGGAAAGAAAGCCCAAAGAAAGGGGAAAGAAAGCCCAAAGAAAGCCCACAGAAAGCCCAAAGAAAGCCCAAAGAAAGCCCACAGAAAGGGGAAAGAAACCCCAAAAAAAGGGGAAAGAAAGCCCAAAGAAAGCCCAAAGTAAGCCCAAAGAAAGCCCAAAGAAAGCCCAAAGAAAGGGGAAAGAAAGGGGAAAGAAAGCCCAAAGAAAGGGGAAAGAAAGCCCAAAGAAAGGGGAAAGAAAGCCCAAAGAAAGCCCAAAGAAAGCCCAAGGAAAGCCCAAAGAAAGCCCACAGAAAGCCCAAAGAAAGCCCATAGAAAGCCCAAAGAAAGACCAAAGAAAGGCCAAAGAAAGGGGAAGGAAAGCCCAAAGAAAGGGGAAAGAAAGCCCAAAGAAAGGGGAAAGAAAGCCCAAAGAAAGGGGAAAGAAAGCCCAAAGAAAGGCGAAAGAAAGCCCAAAGAAAGGGGAAAGAAAGCCCAAAGAAAGCCCAAAGAAAGCCCAAAGAAAGTGGAAAGAAAGGGGAAAGAAAGCCCAAGAAAGCCCAAAGAAAGCCCAAGGAAAGGGGAAAGAAAGGGGAAAGAAAGCCCAAAGAAAGGGGAATGACAGCCCCAAGAAAGGGGAAAGAAAGCCCAAAGAAAGGGGAAAGAAAGCCCAAAGAAAGGGGAAAGAAAGCCCAAAGAAAGGGGAAAGAAAGCCCAAAGAAAGGGGAAGAAAGCCCAAAGAAAGCCCAAAGAAAGCCCAAAGAAAGTGGAAAGAAAGGGGAAAGAAAGCCCAAAGAAAGCCCAAAGAAAGCCCAAGGAAAGCCCAAAGAAAGGGGAAAGAAAGCCCAAAGAAAGGGGAAAGAAAGCCCAAAGAAAGCCCACAGAAAGCCCAAAGAAAGCCCAAAGAAAGCCCACAGAAAGGGGAAAGAAAGCCCAAAGAAAGCCCAAAGAGAGTGGAAAGAAAGGGAAAGAAAGCCCAAAGAAAGCCCAAAGAAAGCCCAAGGAAAGCCCACAGAAAGGGGAAAGAAAGCCCAAAGAAAGGGGAATGACAGCCCAAAGAAAGGGGAAAGAAAGCCCAAAGAAAGGGGAAAGAAAGCCCAAAGAAGGGGAAAGAAAGCCCAAAGAAAGCCCAAAGAAAGCCCAAAGAAAGCCCAAAGAAAGCCCAAAGAAAGCCCACAGAAAGGGGAAAGAAAGCCCAAAGAAAGGGGAAAGAAAGCCCAAAGAAAGCCCAAAGAAGCCCAAAGAAAGGGGAAAGAAAGGGGAAAGAATGCCCAAAGAAAAGGGGAAAGAAAGCCCAAAGAAAGCCCAAAGAAAGGGGAAAGAAAGCCAAAGAAAGGGGAAACAAAGCCCAAAGAAAGGGTAAAGATACGGGAAAGGAAGCCCACAGAAAGGGGAAAGAAAGGGGAAAGAAAGCCCAAAGAAAGCCCAAAGAAAGGGGAAAGAAAGCCCAAAGAAACCCCAAAGAAAGGGGAAAGAAAGCCCAAAGAAAGCCCAAAGAAAGGGGAAAGAAAGCCCAAAGAAACTGGAAAGAAAGCCCAAGGAAAGGGGAAAGAAAGCCCAAAGAAAGGGGAAATAAAGCCCAAAGAAAGGGGAAAGAAAGCCCAAAGAAAGGGGAAAGAAAGCCCAGAGAAAGCCCAAAGAAAGCCCAAAGAAAGCCCAAAGAAAAGGGAAAAAAAGCCCAAAGAAAGGGGAAAGAAAGCCCAAAGAAAGGGAAAGAAAGCCCAAAGAAAGGGGAAAGAAAGCCCAAAGAAAGGGAAAGAAAGCCCAAAGAAAGGGGAAAGAAAGCCCAAAGAAAGGGGAAAGAAAGCACAAAGGAAGCCCAAAGAAAGTGGAAAGAAAGGGGAAAGAAAGCCCAAAGAAAGCCCAAGGAAAGCCCAAAGAAAGGGGAAAGAAAGCCCAAAGAAAGGGGAATGACAGCCCAAAGAAAGGGGAAAGAAAGCCCAAAGAAAGGGGAAAGAAAGCCCAAAGAAAGCCCACAGAAAGCCCAAAGAAAGCCCACAGAAAGGGGAAAGAAACCCCAAAAAAAGGGGAAAGAAAGCCCAAAGAAAGCCCAAAGTAAGCCAAAGAAAGCCCAAAGAAAGCCCAAAGAAAGGGGAAAGAAAGGGGAAAGAAAGCCCAAAGAAAGGGGAAAGAAAGCCCAAAGAAAGGGGAAAGAAAGCCCAAAGAAAGCCCAAAGAAAGCCCAAGGAAAGCCCAAAGAAAGCCCACAGAAAGCCCAAAGAAAGCCCATAGAAAGCCCAAAGAAAGACCAAAGAAAGGCCAAAGAAAGGGGAAGGAAAGCCCAAAGAAAGCCCAAAGAGAGTGGAAAGAAAGCCCAAAGAAAGCCAAAGAAAGCCCAAGGAAAGCCCACAGAAAGGGGAAGAAAGCCCAAAGAAAGGGAAAGAAAGCCCAAAGAAAGGGAAAGAAAGCCCAAAGAAAGGCGAAAGAAAGCCCAAAGAAAGGGGAAAGAAAGCCCAAAGAAAGCCCAAAGAAAGCCCAAAGAAAGTGGAAAGAAAGGGGAAAGAAAGCCCAAGAAAGGGGAAAGAAAGCCCAAAGAAAGCCCAAAGAAAGGGGAAAGAAAGCCCAAAGAAAGGGGAAACAAAGCCCAAAGAAAGGGTAAAGATACGGGGAAAGGAAGCCCACAGAAAGGGAAAGAAAGGGGAAAGAAAGCCCAAAGAAAGCCCAAAGAAAGGGGAAAGAAAGCCCAAAGAAACCCCAAAGAAAGGGGAAAGAAAGCCCAAAGAAAGCCCAAAGAAAGGGGAAAGAAAGCCCAAAGAAACTGGAAAGAAAGCCCAAGGAAAGGGGAAAGAAAGCCCAAAGAAAGGGGAAATAAAGCCCAAAGAAAGGGGAAAGAAAGCCCAAAGAAAGGGGAAAGAAAGCCCAGAGAAAGCCCAAAGAAAGCCCAAAGAAAGCCCAAAGAAAAGGGAAAAAAAGCCCAAAGAAAGGGGAAAGAAAGCCCAAAGAAAGGGGAAAGAAAGCCCAAAGAAAGGGGAAAGAAAGCCCAAAGAAAGGGGAAAGAAAGCCCAAAGAAAGGGGAAAGAAAGCCCAAAGAAAGGGGAAAGAAAGCACAAAGGAAGCCCAAAGAAAGTGGAAAGAAAGGGGAAAGAAAGCCCAAAGAAAGCCCAAGGAAAAGCCCAAAGAAAGGGGAAAGAAAGCCCAAAGAAAGGGGAATGACAGCCCAAAGAAAGGGGAAAGAAAGCCCAAAGAAAGGGGAAAGAAAGCCCAAAGAAGCCCACAGAAAGCCCAAAGAAAGCCCACAGAAAAGGGGAAAGAAACCCCAAAAAAGGGGAAAGAAAGCCCAAAGAAAGCCCAAAGTAAGCCCAAAGAAAGCCCCAAAGAAAGCCCAAAGAAAGGGGAAAGAAAGGGGAAAGAAAGCCCAAAGAAAGGGGAAAGAAAGCCCAAAGAAAGGGGAAAGAAAGCCAAAGAAAGCCCAAAGAAAGCCCAAGGAAAGCCCAAAGAAAGCCCACAGAAAGCCCAAAGAAAGCCCATAGAAAGCCCAAAGAAAGACCAAAGAAAGGCCAAAGAAAGGGGAAGGAAAGCCCAAAGAAAGGGGAAAGAAAGCCCAAAGAAAGGGGAAAGAAAGCCCAAAGAAAGGGGAAAGAAAGCCCAAAGAAAGGCGAAAGAAAGCCCAAAGAAAGGGGAAAGAAAGCCCAAAGAAAGCCCAAAGAAAGCCCAAAGAAGTGGAAAGAAAGGGGAAAGAAAGCCCAAAGAAAGGGGAAAGAAAGCCCAAAGAAAGCCCAAAGAAAGGGGAAAGAAAGCCCAAAGAAAGGGGAAACAAAGCCCAAAGAAAGGGTAAAGATACGGGAAAGGAAGCCCACAGAAAGGGGAAAGAAAGGGGAAAGAAAGCCCAAAGAAAGCCCAAAGAAAGGGGAAAGAAAGCCCAAAGAAACCCCAAAGAAAGGGGAAAGAAAGCCCAAAGAAAGCCCAAAGAAAGGGGAAAGAAAGCCCAAAGAAACTGGAAAGAAAGCCCAAGGAAAGGGGAAAGAAAGCCCAAAGAAAGGGGAAATAAAGCCCAAAGAAAGGGGAAGAAAGCCCAAAGAAAGGGGAAAGAAAGCCCAGAGAAAGCCCAAAGAAAGCCCAAAGAAAGCCCAAAGAAAAGGGAAAAAAAGCCCAAAGAAAGGGAAAGAAAGCCCAAAGAAAGGGGAAAGAAAGCCCAAAGAAAGGGGAAAGAAAGCCCAAAGAAAGGGGAAAGAAAGCCCAAAGAAAGGGGAAAGAAAGCCCAAAGAAAGGGGAAAGAAAGCACAAAGGAAGCCCAAAGAAAGTGGAAAGAAAGGGGAAAGAAGCCCAAAGAAAGCCCAAGGAAAGCCCAAAGAAAGGGGAAAGAAAGCCCAAAGAAAGGGGAATGACAGCCCAAAGAAAGGGGAAAGAAGCCCAAAGAAAGGGGAAAGAAAGCCAAAGAAAGCCCACAGAAAGCCCAAAGAAAGCCCACAGAAAGGGGAAAGAAACCCCAAAAAAAGGGGAAAGAAAGCCCAAAGAAAGCCCAAAGTAAGCCCAAAGAAAGCCCAAAGAAAGCCCAAAGAATGGGGAAAGAAAGGGGAAAGAAAGCCCAAAGAAAGGGGAAAGAAAGCCCAAAGAAAGGGGAAAGAAACCCCAAAGAAAGCCAAAGAAAGCCCAAGGAAAGCCCAAAGAAAGCCCACAGAAAGCCCAAAGAAAGCCCATAGAAAGCCCAAAGAAAGACCAAAGAAAGGCCAAAGAAAGGGGAAGGAAAGCCCAAGAAAGGGGAAAGAAAGCCCAAAGAAAGGGGAAGAAAGCCCAAAGAAAGGGGAAAGAAAGCCCAAAGAAAGGCGAAAGAAAGCCCAAAGAAAGGGGAAAGAAAGCCCAAAGAAAGCCCAAAGAAAGCCCAAAGAAAGTGGAAAGAAAGGGGAAAGAAAGCCCAAAGAAAGCCCAAAGAAAGCCCAAGGAAGGGGAAAGAAAGGGGAAAGAAAGCCCAAAGAAGGAAGCCAAGAAGGAAAGCAGCCCAAGAAAGGGGAAAGAAAGCCCAAAGAAAGGGGAAAGAAAGCCCAAAGAAAGGGGAAGAAAGCCCAAAGAAAGGGGAAAGAAAGCCCAAAGAAAGGGGAAAGAAAGCCCAAGAAGGAAAGCCCAAAGAAAGCCCAAAGAAAGTGGAAAGAAAGGGGAAAGAAAGCCCAAAGAAAGCCCAAAGAAAGCCAAGGAAAGCCCAAAGAAAGGGGAAAGAAGCCCAAAGAAAGGGGAAAGAAAGCCCAAAGAAAGCCCACAGAAAGCCCAAAGAAAGCCCAAAGAAAGCCCACAGAAAGGGGAAAGAAAGCCAAAGAAAGCCCAAAGAGAGTGGAAAGAAAGGGGAAAGAAAGCCCAAAGAAAGCCCAAAGAAAGCCCAAGGAAAGCCCACAGAAAGGGGAAAGAAAGCCCAAAGAAAGGGGAATGACAGCCCAAAGAAAGGGGAAAGAAAGCCCAAAGAAAGGGGAAAGAAAGCCCAAAGAAAGGGAAAGAAAGCCCAAAGAAAGCCCAAAGAAAGCCCAAAGAAAGCCCAAAGAAAGCCAAAGAAAGCCCACAGAAAGGGGAAAGAAAGCCCAAAGAAAGGGGAAAGAAAGCCCAAAGAAAGCCCAAAGAAAGCCCAAAGAAAGGGGAAAGAAAGGGGAAAGAATGCCCAAAGAAAGGGGAAAGAAAGCCCAAAGCCCAAAGAAAGGGTAAAGATACGGGAAAGGAAGCCCACAGAAAGGGGAAAGAAAGGGGAAAGAAAGCCCAAAGAAAGCCCAAAGAAAGGGGAAAGAAAGCCCAAAGAAACCCCAAAGAAAGGGGAAAGAAAGCCCAAAGAAAGCCCAAAGAAAGGGGAAAGAAAGCCCAAAGAAACTGGAAAGAAAGCCCAAGGAAAGGGGAAAGAAAGCCCAAAGAAAGGGGAAATAAAGCCCAAAGAAAGGGGAAAGAAAGCCCAAAGAAAGGGGAAAGAAAGCCCAGAGAAAGCCCAAAGAAAGCCCAAAGAAAAGGGAAAAAAAGCCCAAAGAAAGGGGAAAGAAAGCCCAAAGAAAGGGGAAAGAAAGCCCAAAGAAAGGGGAAAGAAAGCCCAAAGAAAGGGGAAAGAAAGCCCAAAGAAAGGGGAAAGAAAGCCAAAGAAAGGGGAAAGAAAGCACAAAGGAAGCCCAAAGAAAGTGGAAAGAAAGGGGAAAGAAAGCCCAAAGAAAGCCCAAGGAAAGCCCAAAGAAAGGGGAAAGAAAGCCCAAAGAAAGGGGAATGACAGCCCAAAGAAAGGGGAAAGAAAGCCCAAAGAAAGGGAAAGAAAGCCCAAAGAAAGCCCACAGAAAGCCCAAAGAAAGCCCAAAGAAAGCCCACAGAAAGGGGAAAGAAAGCCCAAAGAAAGCCCAAAGAGAGTGGAAAGAAAGGGGAAAGAAAGCCCAAAGAAAGCCCAAAGAAAGCCCAAGGAAAGCCCACAGAAAGGGAAAGGAAAGCCCAAAGAAAGGGGAATGCCAGCCCAAAGAAAGGGGAAAGAAAGCCCAAAGAAAGGGGAAAGAAAGCCCAAAGAAAGGGGAAAGAAAGCCCAAAGAAAAGCCCAAAGAAAGCCCAAAGAAAGCCCAAAGAAAGCCCACAGAAAGGGGAATGAAAGCCAAAGAAAGGGGAAAGAAAGCCCAAAGAAAGCCCAAAGAAAGCCCAAAGAAAGGGGAAAGAAAGGGGAAAGAATGCCCAAAGAAAGGGGAAAGAAAGCCCAAAGAAAGCCCAAAGAAAGGGGAAAGAAAGCCCAAAGAAAGGGGAAACAAAGCCCACAGAAAGGGTAAAGATACGGGAAAGGAAGCCCACAGAAAGGGGAAAGAAAGGGGAAAGAAAGCCCAAAGAAAGCCCAAAGAAAGGGGAAAGAAAGCCAAAGAAAGCCCAAAGAAAGGGGAAAGAAAGCCCAAAGAAACTGGAAAGAAAGCCCAAGGAAAGGGGAAAGAAAGCCCAAAGAAAGGGGAAATAAAGCCCAAAGAAAGGGGAAAGAAAGCCCAAAGAAAGGGGAAAGAAAGCCCAGAGAAAGCCCAAAGAAAGCCCAAAGAAAGCCCAAAGAAAAGGGAAAAAAAGCCCAAAGAAAGGGGAAAGAAAGCCCAAAGAAAGGGGAAAGAAAGCCCAAAGAAAGGGGAAAGAAAGCCCAAAGAAAGCCCAAAGAAACCCAAACAAAGGGGAAAGAAAGCCCAAAGAAAGCCCAAAAAAAGCCCAAAGAAAGGGGAAAGAAAGCCCAAAGAAAGGGGAAAGAAAGCCCAAAGAAACCCCAAAGAAAGGGGAAAGAAAGCCCAAGGAAAGGGGAAAGAAAGCCCAAAGAAAGGGGAAATAAAGCCCAAAGAAAGGGGAAAGAAAGCCCAGAGAAAGCCCAAAGAAAGCCCAAAGAAAGCCCAAAGAAAAGGGAAAAAAAGCCCAAAGACAGGGGAAAGAAAGCCCAAAGAAAGGGGAAAGAAAGCCCAAAGAAAGGGGAAAGAAAGCCCAAAGAAAGCCCAAAGAAACCCCAAACAAAGGGGAAAGAAAGCCCAAAGAAAGCCCAAAGAAAGGGGAAAGAAAGCGCAAAGAAAGCCCAAAGAAAGGGGAAAGACAGCCCAAAGAAAGCCCAAAGAATGGGGAAAGAAAGCCCAAAGAAAGGGGAAAGAAAGCTCAAAGAAAGCCCAAAGAAAGGGGAAAAAATGCCCAAAGAAACGGGAAAGAAAGCCCAAAGAAAGGGGAAAGAAAGCCCAAAGAAATGGGAAAGAAAACCCAAAGAAAGGGGAAAGAAAGCCCAGAGAAAGCCCAAAGAAAGCCCAAAGAAAGCCAAAGAAAGCCCAAAGAAAAGGGAAAGAAAGCCCAAAGAAAGGGGAAAGAAAGCCCAAAGAAAGGGGAAAGAAAGCCCAAAGAAAGGGGAAAGAAAGCCCAAAGAAAGGGGAAAGAAAGCCCAAAGAAAGGGGAAAGAAAGCCCAAAGAAAGCCCAAAGAAAGCCCAAAGAAAGTGGAAAGAAAGGGGAAAGAAAACCCAAAGAAAGCCCAAAGAAAGCCCAAAGAAAGCCAAAGGAAAGCCCAAAGAAAGGGGAAAGAAAGCCCAAAGAAAGCCCAAAGAAAGCCCAAAGAAAGGGGAAAGAAAGCCCAAAGAAAGCCCAAAGAAAGCCCAAAGAAAGCCCAAAGAAAGGGAAAGAAAGCCCAAAGAAAGGGGAAAGAAAGCCCAAAGAAAGGGGAATGACAGCCCAAAGAAAGGGGAAAGAAAGCCCAAAGAAAGGGAAAGAAAGCCCAAAGAAAGGGGAAAGAAAGCCCAAAGAAAGCCCAAAGAAAGCCCAAAGAAAGCCCAAAGAAAGCCCACAGAAAGGGGAAAGAAAGCCCAAAGAAAGGGGAAAGAAAGCCCAAAGAAAGCCCAAAGAAAGCACAAAGAAAGGGGAAAGAAAGGGGAAAGAATGCCCAAAGAAAGGGGAAAGAAAGCCCAAAGAAAGGCCAAAGAAAGGGGAAAGAAAGCCCAAAGAAAGGGGAAACAAAGCCCAAAGAAAGGGTAAAGATACGGGAAAGGAAGCCCACAGAAAGGGGAAAGAAAGAGGAAAGAAAGCCCAAAGAAAGCCCAAAGAAAGGGGAAAGAAAGCCCAAAGAAACCCCAAAGAAAGGGGAAAGAAAGCCCAAAGAAAGCCCAAAGAAAGGGGAAAGAAAGCCCAAAGAAACTGGAAAGAAAGCCCAAGGAAAGGGGAAAGAAAGCCCAAAGAAAGGGGAAATAAAGCCCAAAGAAAGGGGAAAGAAAGCCCAAAGAAAGGGGAAAGAAAGCCCAGAGAAAGCCCAAAGAAAGCCCAAAGAAAGCCCAAAGAAAAGGGAAAAAAAGCCCAAAGAAAGGGAAAGAAAGCCCAAAGAAAGGGGAAAGAAAGCCCAAAGAAAGGGGAAAGAAAGCCAAAGAAAGCCCAAAGAAACCCCAAACAAAGGGGAAAGAAAGCCCAAAGAAAGCCCAAAGAAAGGGGAAAGAAAGCGCAAAGAAAGCCCAAAGAAAGGGGGAAGAAAGCCCAAAGAAACCCCAAAAAAAGAGGAAAGAAAGCCCAAAGAAAGCCCAAAGAAAGGGGAAAGAAAGCCCAAAGAAACTGGAAAGAAAGCCCAAGGAAAGGGGAAAGAAAGCCCAAAGAAAGGGGAAATAAAGCCCAAAGAAAGGGGAAAGAAAGCCCAAAGAAAGGGGAAAGAAAGCCCAGAGAAAGCCCAAAGAAAGCCCAAAGAAAGCCCAAAGAAAAGGGAAAAAAGCCCAAAGAAAGGGGAAAGAAAGCCAAAGAAAGGGGAAAGAAAGCCCAAAGAAAGGGGAAAGAAAGCCCAAAGAAAGCCCAAAGAAACCCCAAACAAAGGGAAAGAAAGGGCAAAGAAAGCCCAAAGAAAGGGGAAAGACAGCCCAAAGAAAGCCCAAAGAATGGGGAAAGAAAGCCCAAAGAAAGGGGAAAGAAAGCTCAAAGAAAGCCCAAAGAAAGGGGAAAAAATGCCCAAAGAAACGGGAAAGAAAGCCCAAAGAAAGGGGAAAGAAAGCCCAAAGAAAGGGGAAAGAAAACCCAAAGAAAGGGGAAAGAAAGCCCAGAGAAAGCCCAAAGAAAGCCCAAAGAAAGCCCAAAGAAAGCCCAAAGAAAAGGGAAAGAAAGCCCAAAGAAAGCCCAAAGAAACCCCAAACAAAGGGGAAAGAAAGCCCAAAGAAAGCCCAAAGAAAGGGGAAAGAAAGCGCAAAGAAAGCCCAAAGAAAGGGGAAAGAAAGCCCAAAGAAAGCCCAAAGAAAGCCCAAAGAAAGTGGAAAGAAAGGGGAAAGAAAACCCAAAGAAAGCCCAAAGAAAGCCCAAAGAAAGCCCAAGGAAAGCCCAAAGAAAGGGGAAAGAAAGCCCAAAGAAAGGGGAAAGAAAGCCCAAAGAAAGGGGAAAGAAAGCCCAAAGAAAGCCCAAAGAAAGCCCAAAGAAAGCCCAAAGAAAGCCCAAAGAAAGGGGAAAGAAAGCCCAAAGAAAGGGGAAAGAAAGCCCAAAGAAAGGGGAATGACAGCCCAAAGAAAGGGGAAAGAAAGCCCAAAGAAAGGGAAAAGAAAGCCCAAAGAAAGGGGAAAGAAAGCCCAAAGAAAGGGGAAAGAAAGCCCAAAGGAAGGGGAAAGAAAGCCCAAAGAAAGGGGAAAGAAAGCCCAAAGAAAGGGGAAAGAAAGCCAAAGAAAGGGGAAAGAAAGCACAAATAAAGCCCAAAGGAAGTGGAAAGAAAGGGGAAAGAAAGCCAAAGAAAGCCCAAGGAAAGCCCAAAGAAAGGGGAAAGAAAGCCCAAAGAAAGGGAAAGAAAGCCCAAAGAAAGCCCAAAGAAAGTGGAAAGAAAGGGGAAAGAAAGCCCAAAGAAAGCCCAATGAAAGCCCAAGGAAAGCCCAAAGAAAGGGGAAAGAAAGCCCAAAGAAAGGGGAATGACAGCCCAAAGAAAGGGGAAAGAAAGCCCAAGGAGAGGGGAAAGAAAGCCCAGAGAAAGGGGAAAGAAAGCCCAAAGAAAGGGGAAAGAAAGCCCAAAGAAAGGGGAAAGAAAGCCCAAAGAAAGCCAAAGAAAGCCCAAAGAAAGTGGAAAGAAAGGGGAAAGAAAGCCCAAAGAAAGCCCAAAGAAAGCCCAAAGAAAGCTCAAAGAAAGGGGAAAGAAAGCCCAAAGAAAGCCCAAAGAAAGCCCAAAGAAAGTGGAAAGAAAGGGGAAAGAAAACCCAAAGAAAGCCCAAAGAAATCCCAAGGAAAGCCCAAAGAAAGCCCACAGAAAGCCCAAAGAAAGCCCAAAGAAAGCCCAAAGAAAGCCCAAAGAAAGTGGAAAGAAAGGGGAAAGAAAGCCCAAAGAAAGCCCAAACAAAACCCAAGGAAAGCCCAAAGAAAGGGGAAGGAAATCCCAAAGAAAGGGGAATGACAGCCCAAAGAAAGGGGAAAGAAAGCCCAAAGAAAGGTGAAAGAAACCCCAAAGAAAGGGGAAAGAAAGCCCAAAGAAAGGGAAAGAAAGCCCAAAGAAAGGGGAAAGAAAGCCCAAAGAAAGCCCAGAGAAAGCCCAAAGAAAAGGGAAAGAAAGCCCAAAGAAAGGGGAAAGAAAGCCCAAAGAAAGGGGAAAGAAAGCCAAAGGAAGGGGAAAGAAAGCCCAAAGAAAGGGGAAAGAAAGCCCAAAGAAAGGGAAAGAAAGCCCAAAGAAAGGGGAAAGAAAGCCCAAAGAAAGGGGAAAGAAAGCCCAAAGGAAGGGGAAAGAAAGCCCAAAGAAAGGGGAAAGAAAGCCCAAAGAAAGCCCAAAGAAAGCCCAAAGAAAGCCCAAAGAAAGCCCACAGAAAGGGGAAAGAAAGCCCAAAGAAAGGGGAAAGGAAGCCCAAAGAAAGCCCAAAGAAAGCCCAAAGAAAGCCCAAAGAAAGGGGAAAGAAAGGGGAAAGAAAGCCCAAAGAAAGGGGAAAGAAAGCCCAAAGAAAGCCCAAAGAAAGGGGAAAGAAAGCCCAAAGAAAGGGGAAAGAAAGCCCAAAGAAAGGGGAAAGAAAGCCCAAAGAAAGCCCAAAGAAAGTGGAAAGAAAGGGGAAAGAAAACCCAAAGAAAGCCCAAAGAAAGCCCAAGGAAAGCCCAAAGAAAGGGAAAGAAAGCCCAAAGAAAGGGGAAAGAAAGCCCAAAGAAGGCCCAAAGAAAGCCCAAAGAAAGCCGCAGAAAGGGGAAAGAAAGCCCAAAGAAAGGGGAACGAAAGCCCAAAGAAAGCCCAAAGAAAGCCCAAAAAAGCCCAAAGAAAGCCCAAAGAAAGCCCAAAGAAAGGGGAAAGAAAGCCCAAAGAAAGGGGAAAGAAAGCCCAAGGAAAGGGGAATGACAGCCCAAAGAAAGGGGAAAGAAAGCCCAAAGAAAGGGGAAAGAAAGCCCAAAGAAAGGGGAAAGAAAGCCCAAAGAAAGGGGAAAGAAAGCCCAAAGAAAGCCCAAAGAAAGTGGAAAGAAAGGGGAAAGAAAGCCCAAAGAAAGCCCAAGGAAAGCCCAAAGAAAGGGGAAAGAAAGCCCAAAGAAAGGGGAATGACAGCCAAAGAAAGGGGAAAGAAAGCCCAAAGAAAGGGGAAAGAAAGCCCAAAGAAAGGGGAAAGAAAGCCCAAAGAAAACCCAAAGAAAGCCCAAAGAAAGTGGAAAGAAAGGGGAAAGAAAGCCCAAAGAAAGCTCAAAGAAAGCCCAAGGAAAGCCCAAAGAAAGGGGAAAGAAAGCCCAAAGAAAGGGGAAAGAAAGCCCAAAGAAAGCCCACAGAAAGCCCAAAGAAAGCCCAAAGAAAGCCCACAGAAAGGGGAAAGAAAGCCCAAAGAAAGCCCAAAGAGAGTGGAAAGAAAGGGGAAAGAAAGCCCAAAGAAAGCCCAAAGAAAGCCCAAGGAAAGCCCACAGAAATGGGAAAGAAAGCCCAAAGAAAGGGGAATGACAGCCCAAAGAAAGGGGAAAGAAAGCCCAAAGAAAGGGGAAAGAAAGCCCAAAGAAAGGGGAAAGAAAGCCCAAAGAAAGCCCAAAGAAAGCCCAAAGAAAGCCCAAAGAAAGCCCACAGAAAGGGGAAAGAAAGCCCAAAGAACGGGGAAAGAAAGCCCAAAGAAAGCCCAAAGAAAGCCCAAAGAAAGCCCAAAGAAAGGGGAAAGAAAGGGGAAAGAATGCCCAAAGAAAGGGGAAAGAAAGCCCAAAGAAAGCCCAAAGAAAGGGGAAAGAAAGCCCAAAGAAACCCCAAAGAAAGGGGAAAGAAAGCCCAAAGAAAGCTCAAAGAAAGGGAAAGAAAGCCCAAAGAAAGGGGAAAGAAATCCCAAGGAAAGGGGAAAGAAAGCCCAAAGAAAGGGGAAATAAAGCCCAAAGAAAGGGGAAAGAAAGCCCAAAGAAAGGGGAAAGAAAGCCCAGAGAAAGCCCAAAGAAAGCCCAAAGAAAGCCCAAAGAAAAGGGAAAAAAAGCCCAAAGAAAGGGGAAAGAAAGCCCAAAGAAAGGGGAAAGAAAGCAGAAAGCGCAAAGAAAGCCCAAAGAAAGGGGAAAGACAGCCCAAAGAAAGCCCAAAGAATGGGGAAAGAAAGCCCAAAGAAAGGGGAAAGAAAGCTCAAAGAAAGCCCAAAGAAAGGGGAAAAAATGCCCAAAGAAACGGGAAAGAAAGCCCAAAGAAAGGGGAAAGAAAGCCCAAAGAAAGCCCAAAGAAAGCCCAAAGAAAGGGGAAAGAAAGCCCAGAGAAAGCCCAAAGAAAGCCCAAAGAAAGCCCAAAGAAAGCCCAAAGAAAGGGGAAAGAAAGCCCAAAGAAAGGGGAAAGAAAGCCCAAAGAAAGGGGAAAGAAAGCCCAAAGAAAGGGGAAAGAAAGCCCAAAGAAAGGGGAAAGAAAGCCCAAAGAAAGCCCAAAGAAAGCCCAAAAAAAGGGGAAAGAAAGCCCAAATAAAGCCCAAAGAAAGCCCAAAGAAAGCCCAAAGAAAGCCCAAAGAAAGGGGAAAGAAAGCCCAAAGAAAGGGGAAAGAAAGCCCAAAGAAAGGGGAATGACAGCCCAAAGAAAGGGGAAAGAAAGCCCAAAGAAAGGGAAAAGAAAGCCCAAAGAAAGGGGAAAGAAAGCCCAAAGAAAGCCCAAAGAAAGGGGAAAAAATGCCCAAAGAAACGGGAAAGAAAGCCCAAAGAAAGGGGAAAGAAAGCCCAAAGAAAGGGGAAAGAAAACCCAAAGAAAGGGGAAAGAAAGCCCAAAGAAAGCCCAAAGAAAGCCCAAAGAAAGCCCAAAGAAAAGGGAAAGAAAGCCCAAAGAAAGGGGAAAGAAAGCCCAAAGAAAGGGGAAAGAAAGCCCAAAGAAAGGGGAAAGAAAGCCCAAAGAAAGGGGAAAGAAAGCCCAAAGAACGGGGAAAGAAAGCCCAAAGAAAGCCCAAAGAAAGCCCAAAGAAAGGGGAAAGAAAGCCCAAAGAAAGCCCAAAGAAAGCCCAAAGAAAGCCCAAAGAAAGCCCAAAGAAAGGGGAAAGAAAGCCCAAAGAAAGGGGAAAGGAAGCCCAAAGAAAGGGGAATGACAGCCCAAAGAAAGGGGAAAGAAAGCCCAAAGAAAGGGAAAAGAAAGCCCAAAGAAAGGGGAAAGAAAGCCCAAAGAAAGGGGAAAGAAAGCCCAAAGGAAGGGGAAAGAAAGCGCAAAGAAAGCCCAAAGAAAGGGGAAAGACAGCCCAAAGAAAGCCCAAAGAATGGGGAAAGAAAGCCCAAAGAAAGGGGAAAGAAAGCTCAAAGAAAGCCCAAAGAAAGGGGAAAAAATGCCCAAAGAAACGGGAAAGAAAGCCCAAAGAAAGGGGAAAGAAAGCCCAAAGAAAGGGGAAAGAAAACCCAAAGAAAGGGGAAAGAAAGCCCAGAGAAAGCCCAAAGAAAGCCAAAAGAAAGCCCAAAGAAAGCCCAAAGAAAAGGGAAAGAAAGCCCAAAGAAAGGGGAAAGAAAGCCCAAAGAAAGGGGAAAGAAAGCCCAAAGAAAGGGGAAAGAAAGCCCAAAGAAAGGGGAAAGAAAGCCCAAAGAAAGGGGAAAGAAAGCCCAAAGAAAGCCAAAGAAAGCCCAAAGAAAGGGGAAAGAAAGCCCAAAGAAAGCCCAAAGAAAGCCCAAAGAAAGCCCAAAGAAAGGGGAAAGAAAGCCCAAAGAAAGGGGAAAGAAAGCCCAAAGAAAGGGGAATGACAGCCCAAAGAAAGGGGAAAGAAAGCCCAAAGAAAGGGAAAAGAAAGCCCAAAGAAAGGGGAAAGAAAGCCCAAAGAAAGCCCAAAGAAAGGGGAAAAAATGCCCAAAGAAACGGGAAAGAAAGCCCAAAGAAAGGGGAAAGAAAGCCCAAAGAAAGGGGAAAGAAAACCCAAAGAAAGGGGAAAGAAAGCCCAGAGAAAGCCCAAAGAAAGCCCAAAGAAAGCCCAAAGAAAGCCCAAAGAAAAGGGAAAGAAAGCCAAAGAAAGGGGAAAGAAAGCCCAAAGAAAGGGGAAAGAAAGCCCAAAGAAAGGGGAAAGAAAGCCCAAAGAAAGCCCAAAGAAAGCCCAAAGAAAGGGGAAAGAAAGCCCAAAGAAAGCCCAAAGAAAGCCCAAAGAAAGCCCAAAGAAAGGGGAAAGAAAGCCCAAAGAAAGGGGAAAGAAAGCCCAAAGAAAGGGGAATGACAGCCCAAAGAAAGGGGAAAGAAAGCCCAAAGAAAGGGAAAAGAAAGCCCAAAGAAAGGGGAAAGAAAGCCCAAAGAAAGGGGAAAGAAAGCCAAAGGAAGGGGAAAGAAAGCCCAAAGAAAGGGGAAAGAAAGCCCAAAGAAAGGGGAAAGAAAGCCCAAAGAAAGGGGAAAGAAAGCCCAAAGAAAGCCCAAAGAAAGCCCAAAGAAAGGGGAAAGAAAGCCCAAAGAAAGGGGAAAGAAAGCCCAAAGAAAGTGGAAAGAAAGGGGAAAAAAAGCCCAAAGAAAGCCCAATGAAAGCCCAAGGAAAGCCCAAAGAAAGGGGAAAGAAAGCCCAAAGAAAGGGGAAAGAAAGCCCAAAGAAAGCCCACAGAAAGCCCAAAGAAAGCCCAAAGAAAGCCCACAGAAAGGGGAAAGAAACCCCAAAAAAAGGGGAAAGAAAGCCCAAAGAAAGCCCAAAGTAAGCCCAAAGAAAGCCCAAAGAAAGCCCAAAGAAAGGGGAAAGAAAGGGGAAAGAAAGCCCAAAGAAAGGGGAAAGAAAGCCCAAAGAAAGGGGAAAGAAAGCCCAAAGAAAGCCCAAAGAAAGCCCAAAGAAAGTGGAAAGAAAGGGGAAAGAAAACCCAAAGAAAGCCCAAAGAAAGCCCAAGGAAAGCCCGAAGAAAGCCTACAGAAAGCCCAAAGAAAGCCCAAAGAAAGCCCAAAGAAAGCCCAAAGAAAGGCCAAAGAAAGGGGAAAGAAAGCCCAAAGAAAGAGGAAAGAAAGCCCAAAGAAAGGGGAAAGAATGCCCAAAGAAAGGGGAAAGAAAGCCCAAAGAAAGGAGAAAGAAAGCCCAAAGAAAGGGAAAGAAAGCCCAAAGAAAGCCCAAAGAAAGCCCAAAGAAAGTGGAAAGAAAGGGGAAAGAAAGCCCAAAGAAAGCCCAAAGAAAGCCCAAGGAAAGGGGAAAGAAAGGGGAAAGAAAGCCCAAAGAAAGGGGAATGACAGCCCCAAGAAAAGGGAAAGAAAGCCCAAAGAAAGGGGAAAGAAAGCCCAAAGAAAGGGGAAAGAAAGCCCAAAGAAAGGGGAAAGAAAGCCCAAAGAAAGGGGAAAGAAAGCCCAGAGAAAGCCCAAAGAAAGCCCAAAGAAAGCCCAAAGAAAAGGGAAAGAAAGCCCAAAGAAAGGGGAAAGAAGGCCAAAGAAAGGGGAAAGAAAGCCCAAAGAAAGGGGAAAGAAAGCCCAAAGAAAGGGGAAAGAAAGCACAAAGAAAGCCCAAAGAAAGTGGAAAGAAAGGGGAAAGAAAGCCCAAAGAAAGCCCAAGGAAAGCCAAAAGAAAGGGGAAAGAAAGCCCAAAGAAAGGGGAATGACAGCCCAAAGAAAGGGGAAAGAAAGCCCAAGGAGAGGGGAAAGAAAGCCCAGAGAAAGAGAAAGAAAGCCCAAAAAAAGGGGAAAGAAAGCCCAAAGAAAGGGGAAAGAAAGCCCAAAGAAAGCCCAAAGAAAGCCCAAAGAAAGTGGAAAGAAAGGGGAAAGAAAGCCCAAAGAAAGCCCAAAGAAAGCCCAAGGAAAGCCCAAAGAATGGGGAAAGAAATCCCAAAGAAAGGGGAAAGAAAGCCAAAGAAAGCCCAGAGAAATCCCAAAGAAAGCCCAAAGAAAGCCCACGGAAAGGGGAAAGAAAGCCCAAAAAAAAGGGGAAAGAAAGCCCAAAGAAAGCCCAAAGTAAGCCCAAAGAAAGCCCAAAGAAAGCCCAAAGAAAGGGGAAAGAAAGGGGAAAGAAAGCCCAAAGAAAGGGGAAAGAAAGCCCAAAGAAAGGGGAAA
The DNA here is from genome assembly GCF_036013475.1 of Columba livia. NCBI lineage: Eukaryota > Metazoa > Chordata > Aves > Columbiformes > Columbidae > Columba > Columba livia. The sequence continues at coordinate 47,834 of NW_027043594.1, read as the reverse complement.
GAAAGCCCAAAGAAAGGGGAAAGAAAGCCCAAAGAAAGCCCAAAGAAAGCCCAAAGAAAGTGGAAAGAAAGGGGAAAGAAAACCCAAAGAAAACCCAAAGAAAGCCCAAGGAAAGCCCAAAGAAAGCCCACAGAAAGCCCAAAGAAAGCCCAAGGAAAGCCCAAAGAAAAGGGAAAAAAAGCCCAAAGAAAGGGGAAAGAAAGCCCAAAGAAAGGGGAAAGAAAGCCCAAAGAAAGGGGAAAGAAAGCCCAAAGAAAGCCCAAAGAAACCCCAAACAAAGGGGAAAGAAAGCCCAAAGAAAGGCCAAAGAAAGGGGAAAGAAAGCGCAAAGAAAGCCCAAAGAAAGGGGAAAGACAGCCCAAAGAAAGCCCAAAGAATGGGGAAAGAAAGCCCAAAGAAAGGGGAAAGAAAGCTCAAAGAAAGCCCAAAGAAAGGGGAAAAAATGCCCAAAGAAACGGAAAGAAAGCCCAAAGAAAGGGGAAAGAAAGCCCAAAGAAAGGGGAAAGAAAACCCAAAGAAAGGGGAAAGAAAGCCCAGAGAAAGCCCAAAGAAAGCCCAAAGAAAGCCCAAAGAAAGCCCAAAGAGAGTGGAAAGAAAGGGGAAAGAAAACCCAAAGAAAGCCCAAAGAAAGCCCAAGGAAAGCCCAAAGAAAGGGGAAAGAAAGCCCAAAGAAAGCCCAAAGAAAGCCCAAAGAAAGGGGAAAGAAAGCCCAAAGAAAGCCCAAAGAAAGCCCAAAGAAAGCCCAAGGAAAGCCCAAAGAAAGGGGAAAGAAAGCCCAAAGAAAGCCCAAAGAAAGCCCAAAGAAAGGGGAAAGAAAGCCCAAAGAAAGCCCAAAGAAAGCCCAAAGAAAGCCCAAAGAAAGGGGAAAGAAAGCCCAAAGAAAGGGGAAAGAAAGCCCAAAGAAAGGGGAATGACAGCCCAAAGAAAGGGGAAAGAAAGCCCAAAGAAAGGGAAAAGAAAGCCCAAAGAAAGGGGAAAGAAAGCCCAAAGAAAGGGGAAAGAAAGCCCAAAGGAAGGGGAAAGAAAGCCCAAAGAAAGGGGAAAGAAAGCCCAAAGAAAGGGGAAAGAAAGCCCAAAGAAAGGGGAAAGAAAGCACAAATAAAGCCCAAAGGAAGTGGAAAGAAAGGGAAAGAAAGCCCAAAGAAAGCCCAAGGAAAGCCCAAAGAAAGGGGAAAGAAAGCCCAAAGAAAGGGGAAAGAAAGCCCAAAGAAAGCCCAAAGAAAGTGGAAAGAAAGGGGAAAGAAAGCCCAAAGAAAGCCCAATGAAAGCCCAAGGAAAGCCCAAAGAAAGGGGAAAGAAAGCCCAAAGAAAGGGGAAAGAAAGCCCAAAGAAAGCCCACAGAAAGCCCAAAGAAAGCCCAAAGAAAGCCCACAGAAAGAGGAAAGAAACCCCAAAAAAAGGGGAAAGAAAGCCCAAAGAAAGCCCAAAGTAAGCCCAAAGAAAGCCCAAAGAAAGCCCAAAGAAAGGGGAAAGAAAGGGGAAAGAAAGCCCAAAGAAAGGGGAAAGAAAGCCCAAAGAAAGGGGAAAGAAAGCCCAAAGAAAGCCCATAGAAAGCCCAAAGAAAGTGGAAAGAAAGGGGAAAGAAAGCCCAAAGAAAGCCCAAAGAAAGCCCAAGGAAAGGGGAAAGAAAGGGGAAAGAAAGCCCAAAGAAAGGGGAATGACAGCCCCAAGAAAAGGGAAAGAAAGCCCAAAGAAAGGGGAAAGAAAGCCCAAAGAAAGGGGAAAGAAAGCCCAAAGAAAGGGGAAAGAAAGCCCAAAGAAAGGGGAAAGAAAGCCCAGAGAAAGCCCAAAGAAAGCCCAAAGAAAGCCCAAAGAAAAGGGAAAGAAAGCCCAAAGAAAGGGGAAAGAAAGCCCAAAGAAAGGGGAAAGAAAGCCCAAAGAAAGGGGAAAGAAAGCCCAAAGAAAGGGGAAAGAAAGCACAAAGAAAGCCAAAAGAAAGTGGAAAGAAAGGGGAAAGAAAGCCCAAAGAAAGCCCAAGGAAAGCCCAAAGAAAGGGGAAAGAAAGCCCAAAGAAAGGGGAATGACAGCCCAAAGAAAGGGGAAAGAAAGCCCAAGGAGAGGGGAAAGAAAGCCCAGAGAAAGGGAAAGAAAGCCCAAAGAAAGGGGAAAGAAAGCCCAAAGAAAGGGGAAAGAAAGCCCAAAGAAAGCCCAAAGAAAGCCCAAAGAAAGTGGAAAGAAAGGGGAAAGAAAGCCCAAAGAAAGCCCAAAGAAAGCCCAAGGAAAGCCCAAAGAAAGGGGAAAGAAAGCCCAAAGAAAGGGGAAAGAAAGCCCAAAGAAAGCCCAGAGAAATCCCAAAGAAAGCCCAAAGAAAGCCCACAGAAAGGGGAAAGAAAGCCCAAAAAAAGGGGAAAGAAAGCCCAAAGAAAGCCCAAAGTAAGCCCAAAGAAAGCGCAAAGAAAGCCCAAAGAAAGGGGAAAGAAAGGGGAAAGAAAGCCCAAAGAAAGGGGAAAGAAAGCCCAAAGAAAGGGGAAAGAAAGCCCAAAGAAAGGGGAAAGAAAGCCCAAAGAAAGCCCAAAGAAAGCCCAAAGAAAGTGGAAAGAAAGGGGAAAGAAAACCCAAAGAAAGCCCAAAGAAAGCCCAAGGAAAGCCCAAAGAAATCCCACAGAAAGCCCAAAGAAAGCAAAAAGAAAGCCCAAAGAAAGCCCAAAGAAAGTGGAAAGAAAGGGGAAAGAAAGCCCAAAGAAAGCCCAAAGAAAACCCAAGGAAAGCCCAAAGAAAGGGGAAAGAAATCCCAAAGAAAGGGGAATGACAGCCCAAAGAAAGGGGAAAGAAAGCCCAAAGAAAGGTGAAAGAAAGCCCAAAGAAAGGGGAAAGAAAGCCCAAAGAAAGGGGAAAGAAAGCCCAGAGAAAGCCCAAAGAAAGCCCAAAGAAAGCCCAGAGAAAGGCCAAAGAAAAGGGAAAGAAAGCCCAAAGAAAGGGAAAGAAAGCCCAAAGAAAGGGGAAAGAAAGCCCAAAGGAAGGGGAAAGAAAGCCCAAAGAAATGGGAAAGAAAGCCCAAAGAAAGGGGAAAGAAAGCCCAAAGAAAGGGGAAAGAAAGCCCAAAGAAAGGGGAAAGAAAGCACAAAGAAAGCCAAAAGAAAGTGGAAAGAAAGGGGAAAGAAATCCCAAAGAAAGCCCAAGGAAAGCCCAAAGAAAGGGGAAAGAAAGCCCAAAGAAAGGGGAATGACAGCCCAAAGAAAGGGGAAAGAAAGCCCAAGGAGAGGGAAAGAAAGCCCAGAGAAAGGGAAAGAAAGCCCAAAGAAAGGGGAAAGAAAGCCCAAAGAAAGGGGAAAGAAAGCCCAAAGAAAGCCCAAAGAAAGCCCAAAGAAAGTGGAAAGAAAGGGGAAAGAAAGCCCAAAGAAAGCCCAAAGAAAGCCCAAGGAAAGCCCAAAGAAAGGGGAAAGAAAGCCCAAAGAAAGGGGAAAGAAAGCCCAAAGAAAGCCCAGAGAAATCCCAAAGAAAGCCCAAAGAAAGCCCACAGAAAGGCGAAAGAAAGCCCAAAAAAAGGGGAAAGAAAGCCCAAAGAAAGCCCAAAGTAAGCCCAAAGAAAGCGCAAAGAAAGCCCAAAGAAAGGGGTAAGAAAGGGGAAAGAAAGCCCAAAGAAAGGGGAAAGAAAGCCCAAAGAAAGGGGAAAGAAAGCCCAAAGAAAGGGGAAAGAAAGCCCAAAGAAAGCCCAAAGAAAGCCCAAAGAAAGTGGAAAGAAAGGGGAAAGAAAACCCAAAGAAAGCCCAAAGAAAGCCCAAGGAAAGCCCAAAGAAAGCCCACAGAAAGCCCAAAGAAAGCCCAAAGAAAGCCCAAAGAAAGTGGAAAGAAAGGGGAAAGAAAGCCCAAAGAAAGCCCAAAGAAAACCCAAGGAAAGCCCAAAGAAAGGGGAAAGAAATCCCAAAGAAAGGGGAATGACAGCCCAAAGAATGGGGAAAGAAAGCCCAAAGAAAGGTGAAAGAAAGCCCAAAGAAAGGGGAAAGAAAGCCCAGAGAAACCCAAAGAAAGCCCAAAGAAAGCCCAGAGAAAGCCCAAAGAAAAGGGAAAGAAAGCCCAAAGAAAGGGGAAAGAAAGCCCAAAGGAAGGGAAAGAAAGCCCAAAGAAAGGGGAAAGAAAGCCCAAAGAAAGGGGAAAGAAAGCCCAAGGAAAGGGGAAAGAAAGCCCAAAGAAAGGGGAAAGAAAGCCCAAAGGAAGGGGAAAGAAAGCCCAAAGAAAGGGGAAAGAAAGCCCAAAGAAAGCCCAAAGAAAGCCCAAAGAAAGCCCACAGAAAGGGAAAGAAAGCCCAAAGAAAGGGGAAAGGAAGCCCAAAGAAAGCCCAAAGAAAGCCCAAAGAAAGCCCAAAGAAAGCCCAAAGAAAGCCCAAAGAAAGGGGAAAGAAAGCCCAAAGAAAGGGGAAAGAAAGCCCAAAGAAAGGGGAAAGATACGGGAAAGGAAGCCCACAGAAAGGGGAAAGAAAGGGGAAAGAAAGCCCAAAGAAAGGGGAAACAAAGCCCAAAGAAAGGGGAAAGATACGGGAAAGGAAGCCCACAGAAAGGGGAAAGAAAGGGGAAAGAAAGCCCAAAGAAAGCCCAAAGAAAGGGGAAAGAAAGCCCAAAGAAACCCCAAAGAAAAGTGAAAGAAAGCCCAAGGAAATCCCAAAGAAAGGGGAAAGAAAGCCCAAAGAAACTGGAAAGAAAGCCCAAGGAAAGGGGAAAGAAAGCCCAAAGAAAGGGGAAATAAAGCCCAAAGAAAGGGGAAAGAAAGCCCAAAGAAAGGGGAAAGAAAGCCCAGAGAAAGCCCAAAGAAAGCCCAAAGAAAGCCCAAAGAAAAGGGAAAAAAAGCCCAAAGAAAGGGGAAAGAAAGCCCAAAGAAAGGGGAAAGAAAGCCCAAAGAAAGGGGAAAGAAATCCCAAAGATAGCCCAAAGAAATCCCAAACAAAGGGGAAAGAAAGCCCAAAGAAAGCCCAAAGAAAGGGGAAAGACAGCCCAAAGAAAGCCCAAAGAATGGGGAAAGAAAGCCCAAAGAAAGGGGAAAGAAAGTTCAAAGAAAGCCCAAAGAAAGCCCAAAGAAAGCCCAAAGAAAAGGGAAAGAAAGCCCAAAGAAAGGGGAAAGAAAGCCCAAAGAAAGGGGAAAGAAAGCCCAAAAAAAGGGGAAAGAAAGCCCAAAGAAAGGAGAAAGAAAGCCCAGAGAAAGCCCAAAGAAAGCCCAAAGAAAGCCCAAAGAAAGCCCAAAGAAAAGGGAAAGAAAGCCCAAAGAAAGGGGAAAGAAAGCCCAAAGAAAGGGGAAAGAATGCCCAAAGAAAGGGGAAAGAAAGCCCAAAGAAAGGGGAAAGAAAGCCCAAAGAAAGCCCAAAGAAAGCCCAAAGAAAGTGGAAAGAAAGGGGAAAGAAAACCCAAAGAAAGCCCAAGGAAAGCCCAAAGAAAGGGGAAAGAAAGCCCAAAGAAAGGGGAAAGAAAGCCGAAAGAAGGCCCAAAGAAAGCCCAAAGAAAGCCCAAAGAAAGGGGAAAGAAAGGCCAAAGAAAGCCCAGAGAAAGCCCAAAGAAAGCCCAAAGAAAGATCAAAGAAAAGGGAAAGAAAGCCCAAAGAAAGGGGAAAGAAAGCCCAAAGAAAGGGGAAAGAAAGCCCAAAGAAAGGGGAAAGAAAGCACAAAGAAAGCCCAAAGAAAGTGGAAAGAAAGGGGAAAGAAAGCCCAAAGAAAGCCCAAGGAAAGCCCAAAGAAAGGGGAAAGAAACCCCAAAGAAAGGGGAATGACAGCCCAAAGAAAGGGGAAAGAAAGCCCAAGGAGAGGGGAAAGAAAGCCCAGAGAAAGGGGAAAGAAAGCCCAAAGAAAGGGGAAAGAAAGCCCAAAGAAAGGGGAAAGAAAGCCCAAAGAAAGCCCCAAGAAAGCCCAAAGAAAGTGGAAAGAAAGGGGAAAGAAAGCCCAAAGAAAGCCCAAAGAAAGCCCAAGGAAAGCTCAAAGAAAGGGGAAAGAAAGCCCAAAGAAAAGGGAAAGAAAGCCCAAAGAAAGCCCACAGAAAGCCCAAAGAAAGCCCAAAGAAAGCCCACAGAAAGGGGAAAGAAAGCCCAAAAAAAGGGGAAAGAAAGCCCAAAGAAAGCCCAAAGAAAGCCCACAGAAAGGGGAAAGAAAGCCCAAAAAAAGGGGAAAGAAAGCCCAAAGAAAGCCCAAAGAAAGCCCAAAGAAAGGGGAAAGAAAGGGGAAAGAAAGCCCAAAGAAAGGGGAAAGAAAGCCCAAAGAAAGCCCAAAGAAAGCCCAAAGAAAGTGGAAAGAAAGGGGAAAGAAAACCCAAAGAAAGCCCAAAGAAAGCCCAAAGAAAGCCCAAAGAAAGCCCACAGAAAGCCCAAAGAAAGCCCAAAGAAAGCCCAAAGAAAGCCCAAAGAAAGCCCATAGAAAGGCCAAAGAAAGGGGAAAGAAAGCCCAAAGAAAGGGGAAAGAAAGCCCAAAGAAAGGGGAAAGAAAGCCCAAAGAAAGGGGAAAGAAAGCCCAAAGAAAGCCCAAAGAAAGCCCAAAGAAAGTGGAAAGAAAGGGGAAAGAAAACCCAAAGAAAGCCCAAAGAAAGCCCAAGGAAAGCCCAAAGAAAGGGGAAAGAAAGCCCAAAGAAAGGGGTATGACAGCCCCAAGAAATGGGAAAGAAAGCCCAAAGAAAGGGGAAAGAAAGCCCAAAGAAAGGGGAAAGAAAGCCCAAAGAAAGGGGAAAGAAAGCCCAAAGAAAAGGGGAAAGAAAGCCCAGAGGAAGCCCAAAGAAAGCCCAAAGAAAGCCCAAAGAAAAGGGAAAGAAAGCCCAAAGAAAGGGGAAAGAAAGCCCAAAGAAAGGGGAAAGAAAGCCCAAAGAAAGGGGAAAGAAAGCCCAAAGAAAGGGGAAAGAAAGCCCAAAGAAAGCCCAAAGAAAGTGGAAAGAAAGCCCAAAGAAAGGGGAAAGAAAGCCCAGAGAAAGCCCAAAGAAAGCCCAAAGAAAGCCCAAAGAAAGCCCAAAGAAAGCCCAAAGAAAAGGGAAAGAAAGCCCAAAGAAAGGGGAAAGAAAGCCCAAAGAAAGGGGAAAGAAAGCCCAAAGAAAGGGGAAAGAAAGCCCAAAGAAAGGGGAAAGAAAGCCCAAAGAAAGGCCAAAGAAAGCCCAAAGAAAGTGGAAAGAAAGGGGAAAGAAAACCCAAAGAAAGCCCAAAGAAAGCCCAAAGAAAGCCCAAGGAAAGCCCAAAGAAAGGGGAAAGAAAGCCCAAAGAAAGGGGAAAGAAAGCCGAAAGAAGGGCCAAAGAAAGCCCAAAGAAAGCCCAAAGAAAGGGGAAAGAAAGCCCAAAGAAAGCCCAAAGAAAGCCCAAAGAAAGCCCAAAGAAAGCCCAAAGAAAGGGGAAAGAAAGCCCAAAGAAAGGGGAAAGAAAGCCCAAAGAAAGGGGAATGACAGCCCAAAGAAAGGGGAAAGAAAGCCCAAAGAAAGGGAAAAGAAAGCCCAAAGAAAGGGGAAAGAAAGCCCAAAGAAAGGGGAAAGAAAGCCCAAAGAAAGGGGAAAGAAAGCCCAAAGAAAGCACAAAGAAAGCCCAAAGAAAGTGGAAAGAAAGGGGAAAGAAAGCCCAAAGAAAGCCCAAGGAAAGCCCAAAGAAAGGGGAAAGAAAGCCCAAAGAAAGGGGAATGACAGCCCAAAGAAAGGGGAAAGAAAGCCCAAGGAGAGGGGAAAGAAAGCCCAGAGAAAGGGGAAAGAAGGACCAAAGAAAGGGGAAAGAAAGCCCAAAGAATGGGGAAAGAAAGCCCAAAGAAAGCCCAAAGAAAGCCCAAAGAAAGTGGAAAGAAAGGGGAAAGAAAGCCCAAAGAAAGCCCAAAGAAAGCCCAAGGAAATCCCAAAGAAAGGGGAAAGAAAGCCCAAAGAAAGGGGAAAGAAAGCCCAAAGAAAGCCCACAGAAAGCCCAAAGAAAGCCGAAAGAAAGCCCACAGAAAGGGGAAAGAAAGCCCAAAAAAAGGGGAAAGAAAGCCCAAAGAAAGCCCAAAGAAAGCCCAAAGAAAGGGGAAAGAAAGGGGAAAGAAAGCCCAAAGAAAGGGGAAAGAAAGCCCAAAGAAAGGGGAAAGAAAGCCCAAAGAAAGCCCAAAGAAAGCCCAAAGAAAGTGGAAAGAAAGGGGAAAGAAAACCCAAAGAAAGCCCAAAGAAAGCCCAAGGAAAGCCCAAAGAAAGCGCACAGAAAGCCCAAAGAAAGCCCAAAGAAAGCCCAAAGAAAGCCCAAGGAAATCCCAAAGAAAGGGGAAAGAAAGCCCAAAGAAAGGGGAAAGAAAGCGCAAAGAAAGCCCACAGAAAGCCCAAAGAAAGCCCAAAGAAAGCCCACAGAAAGGGGAAAGAAAGCCCAAAAAAAGGGGAAAGAAAGCCCAAAGAAAGCCCAAAGAAAGCCCAAAGAAAGGGGAAAGAAAGGGGAAAGAAAGCCCAAAGAAAGGGGAAAGAAAGCCCAAAGAAAGCCCAAAGAAAGCCCAAAGAAAGTGGAAAGAAAGGGGAAAGAAAACCCAAAGAAAGCCCAAAGAAAGCCCAAAGAAAGCCCAAAGAAAGGCCAAAGAAAGGGGAAAGAAAGCCCAAAGAAAGGGGAAAGAAAGCCCAAAGAAAGGGGAAAGAAATCCCAAAGAAAGGGAAAAGAAAGCCCAAGAAAGGGGAAAGAAAGCCCAAAGAAAGGGGAAAGAAAGCCCAAAGAAAGCCCAAAGAAAGTGGAAAGAAAGGGGAAAGAAAGCCCAAAGGAAGCCCAAAGAAAGCCCAAGGAAATCCCAAAGAAAGGGGAAAGAATGCCCAAAGAAGGGGGAATGACAGCCCCAAGAAAGGGGAAAGAAAGCCCAAAGAAAGGGGAAAGAAAGCCCAAAGAAAGGGGAAAGAAAGCCCAAAGAAAGGGGAAGGAAAGCCCAAAGAAAGGGGAAAGAAAACCCAGAGAAATCCCAAAGAAAGCCCAAAGAAAGCCCAAAGAAAGCCCAAAGAAAAGGGAAAGAAAGCCCAAAGAAAGGGGAAAGAAAGCCCAAAGAAAGGGGAAAGAAAGCCCAAAGAAAGGGGAAAGAAAGCCCAAAGAAAGGGGAAAGAAAGCCCAAAGAAAGCCCAAAGAAAGCCCAAAGAAAGTGGAAAGAAAGGGGAAAGAAAGCCCAAAGAAAGGGGAAAGAAAGCCCAAAGGAAGCCCAAAGAAAGCCCAAAGAAAGCCCAAAGAAAGGGGAAAGAAAGGGGAAAGAAAGCCCAAAGAAAGGGGAAAGAAAGCCCAAAGAAAGGGGAATGACAGCCCAAAGAAAAGGGAAAGAAAGCCCAAAGAAAGGGGAAAGAAAGCCCAAAGAAAGGGGAAAGAAAGCCCAAAGAAAGGGGAAAGAAAGCCCAAAGAAAGGGGAAAGAAAGCCCAAAGAAAGCCAAAGAAAAGGGAAAGAAAGCCCAAAGAAAGCCCAAAGAAAGCCCAAAGAAAGCCCAAGGAAAGCCCAAAGAAAGGGGAAAGAAAGCCCAAAGAAGGCCCAAAGAAAGCCCAAAGAAAGCCCAGAGAAAGGGGAAAGAAAGCCCAAAGAAAGGGGAAAGAAAGCCCAAAGGAAGCCCAAAGAAAGCCCAAAGAAAGCCCAAAGAAAGGGGAAAGAAAGGGGGAAAGAAAGCCCAAAGAAAGGGGAAAGAAAGCCCAAAGAAAGGGGAATGACAGCCCAAAGAAAGGGGAAAGAAAGCCCAAAGAAAGGGGAAAGAAAGCCAAGAAAGGGGAAAGAAAGCCCAAAGAAAGGGGAAAGAAAGCCCAAAGAAAGGGGAAAGAAAGCACAAAGAAAGCCCAAAGGAAGTGGAAAGTAAGGGAAAGAAAGCCTAAAGAAAGCCCAAGGAAAGCCCAAAGAAAGGGGAAAGAAAGCCCAAAGAAAGGGGAATGACAGCCAAAGAAAGGGGAAAGAAAGCCCAAAGAAAGGGAAAAGAAAGCCCAGAGAAAGGGGAAATAAAGCCAAAGAAAGGGAAAGAAAGCCCAAAGAAAGGGGAAAGAAAGCCCAAAGAAAGGGGAAAGAAAGCCCAAAGAAAGGGGAAAGAAACCCCAAAGAAAGCCAAAGAAAGCCCAAAGAAAGTGGAAAGAAAGGGGAAAGAAAACCCAAAGAAAGCCCAAAGAAAGCCCAAGGAAAGCCCAAAGAAAGCCCACAGAAAGCCCAAAGAAAGCCCAAAGAAAGCCCAAAGAAAGCCCATAGAAAGGCCAAAGAAAGGGGAAAGAAAGCCCAAAGAAAGGGGAAAGAAAGCCCAAAGAAAGGGGAAAGAAAGCCCAAAGAAGCCAAAGAAAGCCCAAAGAAAGTGGAAAGAAAGGGGAAAGAAAACCCAAAGAAAGCCCAAAGAAAGCCCAAGGAAAGCCCAAAGAAAGGGGAAAGAAAGCCCAAAGAAAGGGGTATGACAGCCCCAAGAAATGGGAAAGAAAGCCCAAAGAAAGGGGAAAGAAAGCCCAAAGAAAGGGGAAAGAAAGCCCAAAGAAAGGGGAAAGAAAGCCCAAAGAAAAGGGGAAAGAAGCCCAGAGGAAGCCCAAAGAAAGCCCAAAGAAAGCCCAAAGAAAAGGGAAAGAAAGCCAAAGAAAGGGGAAAGAAAGCCCAAAGAAAGGGGAAAGAAAGCCCAAAGAAAGGGGAAAGAAAGCCCAAAGAAAGGGGAAAGAAAGCCCAAAGAAAGCCCAAAGAAAGTGGAAAGAAAGCCCAAAGAAAGGGGAAAGAAAGCCCAGAGAAAGCCCAAAGAAAGCCCAAAGAAAGCCCAAAGAAAGCCCAAAGAAAGCCCAAAGAAAAGGAAAGAAAGCCCAAAGAAAGGGGAAAGAAAGCCCAAAGAAAGGGGAAAGAAAGCCCAAAGAAAGGGGAAAGAAAGCCCAAAGAAAGGGGAAAGAAAGCCCAAAGAAAGGCAAAGAAAGCCCAAAGAAAGTGGAAAGAAAGGGGAAAGAAAACCCAAAGAAAGCCCAAAGAAAGCCCAAAGAAAGCCCAAGGAAAGCCCAAAGAAAGGGGAAAGAAAGCCCAAAGAAAGGGGAAAGAAAGCCGAAAGAAGGGCCAAAGAAAGCCCAAAGAAAGCCCAAAGAAAGGGGAAAGAAAGCCCAAAGAAAGCCCAAAGAAAGCCCAAAGAAAGCCCAAAGAAAGCCCAAAGAAAGGGGAAAGAAAGCCCAAAGAAAGGGGAAAGAAAGCCCAAAGAAAGGGGAATGACAGCCCAAAGAAAGGGGAAAGAAAGCCCAAAGAAAGGGAAAAGAAAGCCAAAGAAAGGGGAAAGAAAGCCCAAAGAAAGGGGAAAGAAAGCCCAAAGAAAGGGGAAAGAAAGCCCAAAGAAAGCACAAAGAAAGCCCAAAGAAAGTGGAAAGAAAGGGGAAAGAAAGCCCAAAGAAAGCCCAAGGAAAGCCCAAAGAAAGGGGAAAGAAAGCCCAAAGAAAGGGGAATGACAGCCCAAAGAAAGGGGAAAGAAAGCCCAAGGAGAGGGGAAAGAAAGCCCAGAGAAAGGGGAAAGAAGGACCAAGAAAGGGGAAAGAAAGCCCAAAGAATGGGGAAAGAAAGCCCAAAGAAAGCCCAAAGAAAGCCCAAAGAAAGTGGAAAGAAAGGGGAAAGAAAGCCCAAAGAAAGCCCAAAGAAAGCCCAAGGAAATCCAAAGAAAGGGGAAAGAAAGCCAAAGAAAGGGGAAAGAAAGCCCAAAGAAAGCCCACAGAAAGCCCAAAGAAAGCCGAAAGAAAGCCCACAGAAAGGGGAAAGAAAGCCCAAAAAAAGGGGAAAGAAAGCCCAAAGAAAGCCCAAAGAAAGCCCAAAGAAAGGGGAAAGAAAGGGGAAAGAAAGCCCAAAGAAAGGGGAAAGAAAGCCCAAAGAAAGGGGAAAGAAAGCCAAAGAAAGCCCAAAGAAAGCCCAAAGAAAGTGGAAAGAAAGGGGAAAGAAAACCCAAAGAAAGCCCAAAGAAAGCCCAAGGAAAGCCCAAAGAAAGCGCACAGAAAGCCAAAGAAAGCCCAAAGAAAGCCCAAAGAAAGCCCAAAGAAAGCCCAAGGAAATCCCAAAGAAAGGGGAAAGAAAGCCCAAAGAAAGGGGAAAGAAAGCGCAAAGAAAGCCCACAGAAAGCCCAAAGAAAGCCCAAGAAAGCCCACAGAAAGGGGAAAGAAAGCCCAAAAAAAGGGGAAAGAAAGCCCAAAGAAAGCCCAAAGAAAGCCCAAAGAAAGGGGAAAGAAAGGGGAAAGAAAGCCCAAAGAAAGGGGAAAGAAAGCCCAAAGAAAGCCCAAAGAAAGCCCAAAGAAAGTGGAAAGAAAGGGAAAGAAAACCCAAAGAAAGCCCAAAGAAAGCCCAAAGAAAGCCCAAAGAAAGGCCAAAGAAAGGGGAAAGAAAGCCCAAAGAAAGGGGAAAGAAAGCCCAAAGAAAGGGGAAAGAAATCCCAAAGAAAGGGAAAAGAAAGCCCAAGAAAGGGGAAAGAAAGCCAAAGAAAGGGGAAAGAAAGCCCAAAGAAAGCCCAAAGAAAGTGGAAAGAAAGGGGAAAGAAGCCCAAAGGAAGCCCAAAGAAAGCCCAAGGAAATCCCAAAGAAAGGGGAAAGAATGCCCAAAGAAGGGGGAATGACAGCCCCAAGAAAGGGGAAAGAAAGCCCAAAGAAAGGGGAAAGAAAGCCCAAAGAAAGGGGAAAGAAAGCCCAAAGAAAGGGGAAGGAAAGCCCAAAGAAAGGGGAAAGAAAACCCAGAGAAAGCCCAAAGAAAGCCCAAAGAAAGCCCAAGAAAGCCCAAAGAAAAGGGAAAGAAAGCCCAAAGAAAGGGGAAAGAAAGCCCAAAGAAAGGGAAAGAAAGCCCAAAGAAAGGGGAAAGAAAGCCCAAAGAAAGGGGAAAGAAAGCCCAAGAAAGCCCAAAGAAAGCCCAAAGAAAGTGGAAAGAAAGGGGAAAGAAAGCCCAAAGAAAGGGGAAAGAAAGCCCAAAGGAAGCCCAAAGAAAGCCCAAAGAAAGCCCAAAGAAAGGGGAAAGAAAGGGGAAAGAAAGCCCAAAGAAAGGGGAAAGAAAGCCCAAAGAAAGGGGAATGACAGCCCAAAGAAAGGGGAAAGAAAGCCCAAAGAAAGGGGAAAGAAAGCCCAAAGAAAGGGGAAAGAAAGCCCAAAGAAAGGGGAAAGAAAGCCCAAAGAAAGGGGAAAGAAAGCCCAAAGAAAGCCCAAAGAAAAGGGAAAGAAAGCCCAAAGAAAGCCCAAAGAAAGCCCAAAGAAAGCCCAAGGAAAGCCCAAAGAAAGGGGAAAGAAAGCCCAAAGAAGGCCCAAAGAAAGCCCAAAGAAAGCCCAGAGAAAGGGAAAGAAAGCCCAAAGAAAGGGGAAAGAAAGCCCAAAGGAAGCCCAAAGAAAGCCCAAAGAAAGCCCAAAGAAAGGGGAAAGAAAGGGGAAAGAAAGCCCAAAGAAAGGGGAAAGAAAGCCCAAAGAAAGGGGAATGACAGCCCAAAGAAAGGGGAAAGAAAGCCCAAAGAAAGGGGAAAGAAAGCCCAAAGAAAGGGGAAAGAAAGCCCAAAGAAAGGGGAAAGAAAGCCCAAAGAAAGGGGAAAGAAAGCACAAAGAAAGCCCAAAGGAAGTGGAAAGTAAGGGGAAAGAAAGCCTAAAGAAAGCCCAAGGAAAGCCCAAAGAAAGGGGAAAGAAAGCCCAAAGAAAGGGGAATGACAGCCCAAAGAAAGGGGAAAGAAAGCCCAAAGAAAGGGAAAAGAAAGCCCAGAGAAAGGGGAAATAAAGCCCAAAGAAAGGGGAAAGAAAGCCCAAAGAAAGGGGAAAGAAAGCCCAAAGAAAGGGGAAAGAAAGCCCAAAGAAAGGGGAAAGAAACCCCAAAGAAAGCCCAAAGAAAGCCCAAAGAAAGTGGAAAGAAAGGGGAAAGAAAACCCAAAGAAAGCCCAAAGAAAGCCCAAGGAAAGCCCAAAGAAAGCCCACAGAAAGCCCAAAGAAAGCCCAAAGAAAGCCCAAAGAAAGCCCATAGAAAGGCCAAAGAAAGGGGAAAGAAAGCCCAAAGAAAGGGGAAAGAAAGCCCAAAGAAAGGGGAAAGAAAGCCCAAAGAAAGCCCAAAGAAAGCCCAAAGAAAGCCCAAAGAAAGCCCAAAGAAAGTGGAAAGAAAGGGGAAAGAAAACCCAAAGAAAGCCCAAAGAAAGCCCAAGGAAAGCCCAAAGAAAGGGGAAAGAAAGCCCAAAGAAAGGGGTATGACAGCCCCAAGAAATGGGAAAGAAAGCCCAAAGAAAGGGGAAAGAAAGCCCAAAGAAAGGGGAAAGAAAGCCCAAAGAAAGGGGAAAGAAAGCCCAAAGAAAAGGGGAAAGAAAGCCCAGAGGAAGCCCAAAGAAAGCCCAAAGAAAGCCCAAAGAAAAGGGAAAGAAAGCCCAAAGAAAGGGGAAAGAAAGCCCAAAGAAAGGGGAAAGAAAGCCCAAAGAAAGGGGAAAGAAAGCCCAAAGAAAGCCCAAAGAAAGTGGAAAGAAAGCCCAAAGAAAGGGGAAAGAAAGCCCAGAGAAAGCCCAAAGAAAGCCCAAAGAAAGCCCAAAGAAAGCCCAAAGAAAGCCCAAAGAAAAGGGAAAGAAAGCCCAAAGAAAGGGGAAAGAAAGCCCAAAGAAAGGGGAAAGAAAGCCCAAAGAAAGGGGAAAGAAAGCCCAAAGAAAGGGGAAAGAAAGCCCAAAGAAAGGCCAAAGAAAGCCCAAAGAAAGTGGAAAGAAAGGGGAAAGAAAACCCAAAGAAAGCCCAAAGAAAGCCCAAAGAAAGCCCAAGGAAAGCCCAAAGAAAGGGGAAAGAAAGCCCAAAGAAAGGGGAAAGAAAGCCGAAAGAAGGGCCAAAGAAAGCCCAAAGAAAGCCCAAAGAAAGGGGAAAGAAAGCCCAAAGAAAGCCCAAAGAAAGCCCAAAGAAAGCCCAAAGAAAGCCCAAAGAAAGGGGAAAGAAAGCCCAAAGAAAGGGGAAAGAAAGCCCAAAGAAAGGGGAATGACAGCCCAAAGAAAGGGGAAAGAAAGCCCAAAGAAAGGGAAAAGAAAGCCCAAAGAAAGGGGAAAGAAAGCCCAAAGAAAGGGGAAAGAAAGCCCAAAGAAAGGGGAAAGAAAGCCCAAAGAAAGCACAAAGAAAGCCCAAAGAAAGTGGAAAGAAAGGGGAAAGAAAGCCCAAAGAAAGCCCAAGGAAAGCCCAAAGAAAGGGGAAAGAAAGCCCAAAGAAAGGGGAATGACAGCCCAAAGAAAGGGGAAAGAAAGCCCAAGGAGAGGGGAAAGAAAGCCCAGAGAAAGGGGAAAGAAGGACCAAAGAAAGGGGAAAGAAAGCCCAAAGAATGGGGAAAGAAAGCCCAAAGAAAGCCCAAAGAAAGCCCAAAGAAAGTGGAAAGAAAGGGGAAAGAAAGCCCAAAGAAAGCCCAAAGAAAGCCCAAGGAAATCCCAAAGAAAGGGGAAAGAAAGCCCAAAGAAAGGGGAAAGAAAGCCCAAAGAAAGCCCACAGAAAGCCCAAAGAAAGCCGAAAGAAAGCCCACAGAAAGGGGAAAGAAAGCCCAAAAAAAGGGGAAAGAAAGCCCAAAGAAAGCCCAAAGAAAGCCCAAAGAAAGGGGAAAGAAAGGGGAAAGAAAGCCCAAAGAAAGGGGAAAGAAAGCCCAAAGAAAGGGGAAAGAAAGCCCAAAGAAAGCCCAAAGAAAGCCCAAAGAAAGTGGAAAGAAAGGGGAAAGAAAACCCAAAGAAAGCCCAAAGAAAGCCCAAGGAAAGCCCAAAGAAAGCGCACAGAAAGCCCAAAGAAAGCCCAAAGAAAGCCCAAAGAAAGCCCAAGGAAATCCCAAAGAAAGGGGAAAGAAAGCCCAAAGAAAGGGGAAAGAAAGCGCAAAGAAAGCCCACAGAAAGCCCAAAGAAAGCCCAAAGAAAGCCCACAGAAAGGGGAAAGAAAGCCCAAAAAAAGGGGAAAGAAAGCCCAAAGAAAGCCCAAAGAAAGCCCAAAGAAAGGGGAAAGAAAGGGGAAAGAAAGCCCAAAGAAAGGGGAAAGAAAGCCCAAAGAAAGCCCAAAGAAAGCCCAAAGAAAGTGGAAAGAAAGGGGAAAGAAAACCCAAAGAAAGCCCAAAGAAAGCCCAAAGAAAGCCCAAAGAAAGGCCAAAGAAAGGGGAAAGAAAGCCCAAAGAAAGGGGAAAGAAAGCCCAAAGAAAGGGGAAAGAAATCCCAAAGAAAGGGAAAAGAAAGCCCAAGAAAGGGGAAAGAAAGCCCAAAGAAAGGGGAAAGAAAGCCCAAAGAAAGCCCAAAGAAAGTGGAAAGAAAGGGGAAAGAAAGCCCAAAGGAAGCCCAAAGAAAGCCCAAGGAAATCCCAAAGAAAGGGGAAAGAATGCCCAAAGAAGGGGGAATGACAGCCCCAAGAAAGGGGAAAGAAAGCCCAAAGAAAGGGGAAAGAAAGCCCAAAGAAAGGGGAAAGAAAGCCCAAAGAAAGGGGAAGGAAAGCCCAAAGAAAGGGGAAAGAAAACCCAGAGAAAGCCCAAAGAAAGCCCAAAGAAAGCCCAAAGAAAGCCCAAAGAAAAGGGAAAGAAAGCCCAAAGAAAGGGGAAAGAAAGCCCAAAGAAAGGGGAAAGAAAGCCCAAAGAAAGGGGAAAGAAAGCCCAAAGAAAGGGGAAAGAAAGCCCAAAGAAAGCCCAAAGAAAGCCCAAAGAAAGTGGAAAGAAAGGGGAAAGAAAACCCAAAGAAAGCCCAAAGAAAGCCCAAGGAAAGCCCAAAGAAAGGGGAAAGAAAGCCCAAAGAAAGGGGAAAGAAAGCCCAAAGAAGGCCCAAAGAAAGCCCAAAGAAAGCCCAGAGAAAGGGGAAAGAAAGCCCAAAGAAAGGGGAAAGAAAGCCCAAAGGAAGCCCAAAGAAAGCCCAAAGAAAGCCCAAAGAAAGGGGAAAGAAAGGGGAAAGAAAGCCCAAAGAAAGGGGAAAGAAAGCCCAAAGAAAGGGGAATGACAGCCCAAAGAAAGGGGAAAGAAAGCCCAAAGAAAGGGGAAAGAAAGCCCAAAGAAAGGGGAAAGAAAGCCCAAAGAAAGGGGAAAGAAAGCCCAAAGAAAGGGGAAAGAAAGCACAAAGAAAGCCCAAAGGAAGTGGAAAGTAAGGGGAAAGAAAGCCTAAAGAAAGCCCAAGGAAAGCCCAAAGAAAGGGGAAAGAAAGCCCAAAGAAAGGGGAATGACAGCCCAAAGAAAGGGGAAAGAAAGCCCAAAGAAAGGGAAAAGAAAGCCCAAAGAAAGGGGAAATAAAGCCCAAAGAAAGGGGAAAGAAAGCCCAAAGAAAGGGGAAAGAAACCCAGAGAAAGCCCAAAGAAAGCCCAAAGAAAGCCCAAAGAAAAGGGAAAGAAAGCCCAAAGAAAGGGGAAAGAAAGACCAAAGAAAGGGGAAAGAAAGCCCAAAGAAAGGGGAAAGATAGCCCAAAGAAAGGGGAAAGAAAGCCCAAAGAAAGCCCAAAGAAAGCCCAAAGAAAGTGGAAAGAAAGCCCAAAGAAAGGGGAAAGAAAGCCCAGAGAAAGCCCAAAGAAAGCCCAAAGAAAGCCCAAAGAAAGCCCAAAGAAAAGGGAAAGAAAGCCCAAAGAAAGGGGAAAGAAAGCCCAAAGAAAGGGGAAAGAAAGCCAAAAGAAAGGGGAAAGAAAGCCCAAAGAAAGGGGAAAGAAAGCCCAAAGAAAGGGGAAAGAAAGCCCAAAGAAAGCCCAAAGAAAGTGGAAAGAAAGGGGAAAGAAAACCCAAAGAAAGCCCAAAGAAAGCCCAAAGAAAGCCCAAGGAAAGCCCAAAGAAAGGGGAAAGAAAGCCCAAAGAAAGGGGAAAGAAAGCCGAAAGAAGGCCCAAAGAAAGCCGAAAGAAAGCCCAAAGAAAGGGGAAAGAAAGCCCAAAGAAAGCCCAAAGAAAGCCCAAAGAAAGCCCAAAGAAAGCCCAAAGAAAGGGGAAAGAAAGCCCAAAGAAAGGGGAAAGAAAGCCCAAAGAAAGGGGAATGACAGCCCAAAGAAAGGGGAAAGAAAGACCAAAGAAAGGGAAAAGAAAGCCCAAAGAAAGGGGAAAGAAAGCCCAAAGAAAGGGGAAAGAAAGCCCAAAGAAAGGGGAAAGAAAGCACAAAGAAAACCCAAAGAAAGGGGAAAGAAAGGGGAAAGAAAGCCCAAAGAAAGCCCAAGGAAAGCCCAAAGAAAGGGGAAAGAAAGCCCAAAGAAAGGGGAATGACAGCCCAAAGAAAGGGGAAAGAAAGCCCAAGGAGAGGGGAAAGAAAGCCCAGAGAAAGGGGAAAGAAAGTCCAAAGAAAGGGGAGAGAAAGCCCAAAGAAAGGGGAAAGAAAGCCCAAAGAAAGCCCAAAGAAAGCCCAAAGAAAGTGGAAAGAAAGGGGAAAGAAAGCCCAAAGAAAGCCCAAGGAAAGCCCAAAGAAAGGGGAAAGAAAGCCCAAAGAAAGGGGAAAGAAAGCCCAAAGAAAGCCCACAGAAAGCCCAAAGAAAGCCCAAAGAAAGCCCACAGAAAGGGGAAAGAAAGCCCAAAAAAAGGGGAAAGAAAGCCCAAAGAAAGCCCAAAGTAAGCCCAAAGAAAGCCCAAAGAAAGGGGAAAGAAAGGGGAAAGAAAGCCCAAAGAAAGGGGAAAGAAAGCCCAAAGAAAGGGGAAAGAAAGCCCAAAGAAAGCCCAAAGAAAGTGGAAAGAAAGGGGAAAGAAAACCCAAAGAAAGCCCAAAGAAAGCCCAAGGAAAGCCCAAAGAAAGCCCACAGAAAGCCCAAAGAAAGCCCAAAGAAAGCCCAAAGAAAGCCCAAAGGAAGGCCAAAGAAAGGGGAAAGAAAGCCCAAAGAAAGGGGAAAGAAAGCCCAAAGAAAGGGGAAAGAAAGCCCAAAGAAAGTGGAAAGAAAGGGGAAAGAAAGCCCAAAGGAAGCCCAAGGAAATCCCAAGGAAATCCCAAAGAAAGGGGAAAGAAAGCCCAAAGAAAGGGGAATGACAGCCCCAAGAAAGGGGAAAGAAAGCCCAAAGAAAGGGGAAAGAAAGCCCAAAGAAAGGGGAAAGAAAGCCCAAAGAAAGGGGAAGGAAAGCACAAAGAAAGGGGAAAGAAAGCCCAGAGAAAGCCCAAAGAAAGCCCAAAGAAAGCCCAAAGAAAGCCCAAAGAATAGGGAAAGAAAGCCCAAAGAAAGGGGAAAGAAAGCCCAAAGAAAGGGGAAAGAAAGCCCAATGAAAGCCCAAAGAAAGCCCAAAGAAAGCCCAAAGAAAGTGGAAAGAAAGGGGAAAGAAAACCAAAAGAAAGCCCAAAGAAAGCCCAAGGAAAGCCCAAAGAAAGGGGAAAGAAAGCCCAAAGAAAGGGGAAAGAAAGCCCAAAGAAGGCCCAAAGAAAGCCCAAAGAAAGCCCACAGAAAGGGGAAAGAAAGCCCGAAGAAAGGGGAAAGAAAGCCCAAAGAAAGCCCAAAGAAAGCCCAAAGAAAGCCCAAAGAAAGCCCAAAGAAAGCCCGAAGAAAGGGGAAAGAAAGGGCAAAGAAAGCCCAAAGAAAGGGGAAAGAAAACCCAAAGAAAGGGGAATGACAGCCCAAAGAAAGGGGAAAGAAAGCCCAAATAAAGGGGAAAGAAAGCCGAAAAAAAAGGGGAAAGAAAGCCCAAAGAAAGGGGAAAGAAAGCCCAAAGAAAGGGGAAAGAAAGCCCAAAGAAAGGGGAAAGAAAGCACAAAGAAAGCCCAAAGAAAGTGGAAAGAAATGGGAAAGAAAGCCCAAAGAAAGCCCAAGGAAAGCCCAAAGAAAGGGGAAAGAAAGCCCAAAGAAAGGGGAAAGAAAGCCCAAAGAAAGGGGAAAGAAATCCCAAAGAAAGGGAAAAGAAAGCCCAAGAAAGGGGAAAGAAAGCCCAAAGAAAGGGGAAAGAAAGCCCAAAGAAAGCCCAAAGAAAGTGGAAAGAAAGGGGAAAGAAAGCCCAAAGGAAGCCCAAAGAAAGCCCAAGGAAATCCCAAAGAAAGGGGAAAGAATGCCCAAAGAAGGGGGAATGACAGCCCCAAGAAAGGGGAAAGAAAGCCCAAAGAAAGGGGAAAGAAAGCCCAAAGAAAGGGGAAAGAAAGCCCAAAGAAAGGGGAAGGAAAGCCCAAAGAAAGGGGAAAGAAAACCCAGAGAAAGCCCAAAGAAAGCCCAAAGAAAGCCCAAAGAAAGCCCAAAGAAAAGGGAAAGAAAGCCCAAAGAAAGGGGAAAGAAAGCCCAAAGAAAGGGGAAAGAAAGCCCAAAGAAAGGGGAAAGAAAGCCCAAAGAAAGGGGAAAGAAAGCCCAAAGAAAGCCCAAAGAAAGCCCAAAGAAAGTGGAAAGAAAGGGGAAAGAAAACCCAAAGAAAGCCCAAAGAAAGCCCAAGGAAAGCCCAAAGAAAGGGGAAAGAAAGCCCAAAGAAAGGGGAAAGAAAGCCCAAAGAAGGCCCAAAGAAAGCCCAAAGAAAGCCCAGAGAAAGGGGAAAGAAAGCCCAAAGAAAGGGGAAAGAAAGCCCAAAGGAAGCCCAAAGAAAGCCCAAAGAAAGCCCAAAGAAAGGGGAAAGAAAGGGGAAAGAAAGCCCAAAGAAAGGGGAAAGAAAGCCCAAAGAAAGGGGAATGACAGCCCAAAGAAAGGGGAAAGAAACCCCAAAGAAAGGGGAAAGAAAGCCCAAAGAAAGGGGAAAGAAAGCCCAAAGAAAGGGGAAAGAAAGCCCAAAGAAAGGGGAAAGAAAGCACAAAGAAAGCCCAAAGGAAGTGGAAAGTAAGGGGAAAGAAATACTAAAGAAAGCCCAAGGAAAGCCCAAAGAAAGGGGAAAGAAAGCCCAAAGAAAGGGGAATGACAGCCCAAAGAAAGGGGAAAGAAAGCCCAAAGAAAGGGAAAAGAAAGCCCAAAGAAAGGGGAAATAAAGCCCAAAGAAAGGGGAAAGAAAGCCCAAAGAAAGGGGAAAGAAACCCAGAGAAAGCCCAAAGAAAGCCCAAAGAAAGCCCAAAGAAAAGGGAAAGAAAGCCCAAAGAAAGGGGAAAGAAAGACCAAAGAAAGGGGAAAGAAAGCCCAAAGAAAGGGGAAAGATAGCCCAAAGAAAGGGGAAAGAAAGCCCAAAGAAAGCCCAAAGAAAGCCCAAAGAAAGTGGAAAGAAAGCCCAAAGAAAGGGGAAAGAAAGCCCAGAGAAAGCCCAAAGAAAGCCCAAAGAAAGCCCAAAGAAAGCCCAAAGAAAAGGGAAAGAAAGCCCAAAGAAAGGGGAAAGAAAGCCCAAAGAAAGGGGAAAGAAAGCCAAAAGAAAGGGGAAAGAAAGCCCAAAGAAAGGGGAAAGAAAGCCCAAAGAAAGGGGAAAGAAAGCCCAAAGAAAGCCCAAAGAAAGTGGAAAGAAAGGGGAAAGAAAACCCAAAGAAAGCCCAAAGAAAGCCCAAAGAAAGCCCAAGGAAAGCCCAAAGAAAGGGGAAAGAAAGCCCAAAGAAAGGGGAAAGAAAGCCGAAAGAAGGCCCAAAGAAAGCCGAAAGAAAGCCCAAAGAAAGGGGAAAGAAAGCCCAAAGAAAGCCCAAAGAAAGCCCAAAGAAAGCCCAAAGAAAGCCCAAAGAAAGGGGAAAGAAAGCCCAAAGAAAGGGGAAAGAAAGCCCAAAGAAAGGGGAATGACAGCCCAAAGAAAGGGGAAAGAAAGACCAAAGAAAGGGAAAAGAAAGCCCAAAGAAAGGGGAAAGAAAGCCCAAAGAAAGGGGAAAGAAAGCCCAAAGAAAGGGGAAAGAAAGCACAAAGAAAACCCAAAGAAAGGGGAAAGAAAGGGGAAAGAAAGCCCAAAGAAAGCCCAAGGAAAGCCCAAAGAAAGGGGAAAGAAAGCCCAAAGAAAGGGGAATGACAGCCCAAAGAAAGGGGAAAGAAAGCCCAAGGAGAGGGGAAAGAAAGCCCAGAGAAAGGGGAAAGAAAGTCCAAAGAAAGGGGAGAGAAAGCCCAAAGAAAGGGGAAAGAAAGCCCAAAGAAAGCCCAAAGAAAGCCCAAAGAAAGTGGAAAGAAAGGGGAAAGAAAGCCCAAAGAAAGCCCAAGGAAAGCCCAAAGAAAGGGGAAAGAAAGCCCAAAGAAAGGGGAAAGAAAGCCCAAAGAAAGCCCACAGAAAGCCCAAAGAAAGCCCAAAGAAAGCCCACAGAAAGGGGAAAGAAAGCCCAAAAAAAGGGGAAAGAAAGCCCAAAGAAAGCCCAAAGTAAGCCCAAAGAAAGCCCAAAGAAAGGGGAAAGAAAGGGGAAAGAAAGCCCAAAGAAAGGGGAAAGAAAGCCCAAAGAAAGGGGAAAGAAAGCCCAAAGAAAGCCCAAAGAAAGTGGAAAGAAAGGGGAAAGAAAACCCAAAGAAAGCCCAAAGAAAGCCCAAGGAAAGCCCAAAGAAAGCCCACAGAAAGCCCAAAGAAAGCCCAAAGAAAGCCCAAAGAAAGCCCAAAGGAAGGCCAAAGAAAGGGGAAAGAAAGCCCAAAGAAAGGGGAAAGAAAGCCCAAAGAAAGGGGAAAGAAAGCCCAAAAAAAGTGGAAAGAAAGGGGAAAGAAAGCCCAAAGGAAGCCCAAGGAAATCCCAAGGAAATCCCAAAGAAAGGGGAAAGAAAGCCCAAAGAAAGGGGAATGACAGCCCCAAGAAAGGGGAAAGAAAGCCGAAAGAAAGAAGAAAGAAAGCCAAAGAAAGGGGAAAGAAAGCCCAAAGAAAGGGGAAGGAAAGCACAAAGAAAGGGGAAAGAAAGCCCAGAGAATGCCCAAAGAAAGCCCAAAGAAAGCCCAAAGAAAGCCCAAAGAATAGGGAAAGAAAGCCCAAAGAAAGGGGAAAGAAAGCCCAAAGAAAGGGGAAAGAAAGCCCAAAGAAAGCCCAAAGAAAGCCCAAAGAAAGCCCAAAGAAAGTGGAAAGAAAGGGGAAAGAAAACCCAAAGAAAGCCCAAAGAAAGCCCAAGGAAAGCCCAAAGAAAGGGGAAAGAAAGCCCAAAGAAAGGGGAAAGAAAGCCCAAAGAAGGCCCAAAGAAAGCCCAAAGAAAGCCCACAGAAAGGGGAAAGAAAGCCCGAAGAAAGGGGAAAGAAAGCCCAAAGAAAGCCCAAAGAAAGCCCAAAGAAAGCCCAAAGAAAGCCCAAAGAAAGCCCGAAGAAAGGGGAAAGAAAGGGCAAAGAAAGCCCAAAGAAAGGGGAAAGAAAACCCAAAGAAAGGGGAATGACAGCCCAAAGAAAGGGGAAAGAAAGCCCAAATAAAGGGGAAAGAAAGCCGAAAAAAAAGGGGAAAGAAAGCCCAAAGAAAGGGGAAAGAAAGCCCAAAGAAAGGGGAAAGAAAGCCCAAAGAAAGGGGAAAGAAAGCACAAAGAAAGCCCAAAGAAAGTGGAAAGAAATGGGAAAGAAAGCCCAAAGAAAGCCCAAGGAAAGCCCAAAGAAAGGGGAAAGAAAGCCCAAAGAAAGGGGAATGACAGCCCAAAGAAAGGGGAAATAAAGCCCAAAGAAAGGGGAAAGAAAGCCGAAAAAAAAGGGGAAAGAAAGCCCAAAGAAAGGGGAAAGAAAGCCCAAAGAAAGCCCAAAGAAAGCCCAAAGAAAGTGGAAAGAAAGGGGAAAGAAAGCTAAAAGAAAGCCGAAAGAAAGCCCAAGGAAAGCCCAAAGAAAGGGGAAAGAAAGCCCAAAGAAAGGTGAAAGAAAGCAAAAAGAAAGCCCACAGAAAGCCCAAAGAAAGCCCAAAGAAAGCCCACAGAAAGGGGAAAGAAAGCCCAAAGAAAGGGGAAAGAAAGCCCAAAGAAAGCCCAAAGAAAGCCCAAAGAAAGCCCAAAGAAAGGGGAAAGAAAGGGGAAAGAAAGGGGAAAGAAAGCCCAAAGAAAGGGGAAAGAAAGCCCAAAGAACGGGGAAAGAAAGCCCAAAGAAAGTGGAAAGAAAGGGGAAAGAAAACCCAAAGAAAGCCCAAAGAAAGCCCAAGGAAAGCCCAAAGAAAGCCCACAGAAAGCCCAAAGAAAGCCCAAAGAAAGCCCAAAGAAAGCCCAAAGAAAGCCCACAGAAAGGGGAAAGAAAGGGGAAAGAAAGCCCAAAGAAAGGGGAATGACAGCCCAAACAAAGGGGAAAGAAAGCCCAAGAAAGGGGAAAGAAAGCCCAAAGAAAGGGGAAAGAAAGCCCACAGAAAGAGGAAAGAAAGCCCAAAGAAAGGGGAAAGAAAGCCCAAAGAAAGCCCAAAGAAAGCCCAAAGAAAGTGGAAAGAAAGGGGAAAGAATGCCCAAAGAAAGCCCAAAGAAAGCCAAAGGAAAGCCCAAAGAAAGGGGAAAGAAAGCCCAAAGAAAGGGGAATGACAGCCCAAAGAAAGGGGAAAGAAAGCCCAAAGAAAGGGGAAAGAAAGCCCAAAGAAAGGGGAAAGAAAGCCCAAAGAAAGGGGAAAGAAAGCCCAAAGAAAGCCCAAAGAAAGCCCAAAGAAAGTGGAAAGAAAGGGGAAAGAAAGCCCAAAGAAAGCCCAAAGAAAGCCCAAGGAAAACCCAAAGAAAGGGGAAAGAAAGCTCAAAGAAAGGGGAAAGAAAGCCCAAAGAAAGCCCAAAGAAAGCCCAAAGAAAGCCCACAAAAAGGGGAAAGAAAGCCCAAAGAAAGGGGAAAGAAAGCCCAAAAAAAGCCCAAAGAAAGCCCAAAAAATCCCAAAGAAAGCCCAAAGAAAGGGGAAAGAAAGGGGATAGAAAGCCCAAAGAAAGGGGAAAGAAAGCCCAAAGAAAGCCCAAAGAAAGCCCAAAGTAATCCCAAAGAAAGGGGAAAGAAAGGGGAAAGAAAGCCCAAAGAAAGGGGAAAGAAAGCCCAAAGAAAGCACAAAGAAAGGGGAAAGAAAGCCCAAAGAAAGGGGAAACAAAGCCCAAAGAAAGGGGAAAGAAAGCCCAAAGAAAGCCCACAGAAAGCCCAAAGAAAGCCCAAAGAAAGCCCAAAGAAAGGGGAAAGAAAGCCCAAAAAAAGGGGAAAGAAAGCCCAAAGAAAGCCCAAAGTAAGCCCAAAGAAAGCCCAAAGAAAGGGGAAAGAAAGGGGAAAGAAAGCCCAAAGAAAGGGGAAAGAAAGCCCAAAGAAAGGGGAAAGAAAGCCCAAAGAAAGCCCAAAGAAAGTGGAAAGAAAGGGGAAAGAAAACCCAAAGAAAGCCCAAAGAAAGCCCAAGGAAAGCCCAAAGAAAGCCCACAGAAAGCCCAAAGGAAGGCCAAAGAAAGGGGAAAGAAAGCACAAAGAAAGGGGAAAGAAAGCCCAAAGAAAGGGGAAAGAAAGCCCAAAGAAAGTGGAAAGAAAGGGGAAAGAAAGCCCAAAGGAAGCCCAAAGAAATCCCAAGGAAATCCCAAAGAAAGGGGAAAGAAAGCCCAAAGAAAGGGGAAGGAAAGCACAAAGAAAGGGGAAAGAAAGCCCAGAGAAAGCCCAAAGAAAGCCCAAAGAAAGCCCAAAGAAAGCCCAAAGAATAGGGAAAGAAAGCCCAAAGAAAGGGGAAAGAAAGCCCAAAGAAAGGGGAAAGAAAGCCCAAAGAAAGCCCAAAGAAAGCCCAAAGAAAGCCCAAAGAAAGTGGAAAGAAAGGGGAAAGAAAACCCAAAGAAAGCCCAAAGAAAGCCCAAGGAAAGCCCAAAGAAAGGGGAAAGAAAGCCCAAAGAAAGGGGAAAGAAAGCCCAAAGAAGGCCCAAAGAAAGCCCAAAGAAAGCCCACAGAAAGGGGAAAGAAAGCCCGAAGAAAGGGGAAAGAAAGCCCAAAGAAAGCCCAAAGAAAGCCCAAAGAAAGCCCAAAGAAAGCCCAAAGAAAGCCCGAAGAAAGGGGAAAGAAAGGGCAAAGAAAGCCCAAAGAAAGGGGAAAGAAAACCCAAAGAAAGGGGAATGACAGCCCAAAGAAAGGGGAAAGAAAGCCCAAATAAAGGGGAAAGAAAGCCGAAAAAAAAGGGGAAAGAAAGCCCAAAGAAAGGGGAAAGAAAGCCCAAAGAAAGGGGAAAGAAAGCCCAAAGAAAGGGGAAAGAAAGCACAAAGAAAGCCCAAAGAAAGTGGAAAGAAAGGGGAAAGAAAGCCCAAAGAAAGCCCAAGGAAAGCCCAAAGAAAGGGGAAAGAAAGCCCAAAGAAAGGGGAATGACAGCCCAAAGAAAGGGGAAAGAAAGCCCAAAGAAAGGGGAATGACAGCCCAAAGAAAGGGGAAAGAAAGCCCAAAGAAAGGGGAAAGAAAGCCCAAAGAAAGGGGAAAGAAAGCCCAAAGAAAGGGGAAAGAAAGCCCAAAGAAAGGGGAAAGAAAGCCCAAAGAAAGCCCAAAGAAAGCCCAAAGAAAGTGGAAAGAAAGGGGAAAGAAAGCTAAAAGAAAGCCCAAAGAAAGCCCAAGGAAAGCCCAAAGAAAGGGGAAAGAAAGCCCAAAGAAAGGTGAAAGAAAGCAAAAAGAAAGCCCACAGAAAGCCCAAAGAAAGCCCAAAGAAAGCCCACAGAAAGGGGAAAGAAAGCCCAAAGAAAGGGGAAAGAAAGCCCAAAGAAAGCCCAAAGAAAGCCCAAAGAAAGCCCAAAGAAAGGGGAAAGAAAGGGGAAAGAAAGGGGAAAGAAAGCCCAAAGAAAGGGGAAAGAAAGCCCAAAGAAAGGGGAAAGAAAGCCCAAAGAAAGTGGAAAGAAAGGGGAAAGAAAACCCAAAGAAAGCCCAAAGAAAGCCCAAGGAAAGCCCAAAGAAAGCCCACAGAAAGCCCAAAGAAAGCCCAAAGAAAGCCCAAAGAAAGCCCAAAGAAAGGCCAAAGAAAGGGGAAAGAAAGCCCAAAGAAAGGGGAAAGAAAGCCCAAAGAAAGGGGAATGACAGCCCAAACAAAGGGGAAAGAAAGCCCAAGAAAGGGGAAAGAAAGCCCAAAGAAAGGGGAAAGAAAGCCCACAGAAAGAGGAAAGAAAGCCCAAAGAAAGGGGAAAGAAAGCCCAAAGAAAGCCCAAAGAAAGCCCAAAGAAAGTGGAAAGAAAGGGGAAAGAATGCCCAAAGAAAGCCCAAAGAAAGCCAAAGGAAAGCCCAAAGAAAGGGGAAAGAAAGCCCAAAGAAAGGGGAATGACAGCCCAAAGAAAGGGGAAAGAAAGCCCAAAGAAAGGGGAAAGAAAGCCCAAAGAAAGGGGAAAGAAAGCCCAAAGAAAGGGGAAAGAAAGCCCAAAGAAAGCCCAAAGAAAGCCCAAAGAAAGTGGAAAGAAAGGGGAAAGAAAGCCCAAAGAAAGCCCAAAGAAAGCCCAAGGAAAACCCAAAGAAAGGGGAAAGAAAGCTCAAAGAAAGGGGAAAGAAAGCCCAAAGAAAGCCCAAAGAAAGCCCAAAGAAAGCCCACAGAAAGGGGAAAGAAAGCCCAAAGAAAGGGGAAAGAAAGCCCAAAGAAAGCCCAAAGAAAGCCCCAAAAATCCCAAAGAAAGCCCAAAGAAAGGGGAAAGAAAGGGGATAGAAAGCCCAAAGAAAGGGGAAAGAAAGCCCAAAGAAAGCCCAAAGAAAGCACAAAGAAATCCCAAAGAAAGGGGAAAGAAAGGGGAAAGAAAGCCCAAAGAAAGGGGAAAGAAAGCCCAAAGAAAGGGGAAAGAAAGCCCAAAGAAAGCCCACAGAAAAGGGAAAGAAAGGGGAAAGAAAGCCCAAAGAAAGCCCAAAGAAAGGGGAAAGAAAGCCCAAAGAAACCCCAAAGAAAGGGGAAAGAAATCCCAAAGAAACCCCAAAGAAAGGGGAAAGAAAGCCCAAAGAAAGGGGAAAGAAAGCCCAAGGAAAGGGGAAAGAAAGCCCAAAGAAAGGGGAATTAAAGCCCAAAGAAAGGGGAAAGAATGCCCAAAGAAAGAGGGAAGAAAGCCCAAAGAAAGCCCAAAGAAAGGCCAAAGAAAGGGGAAAGAAAGCCCAAAGAAAGCCCAAAGAAAGCCCAAAGAAAGGGGAAAGAAAGCCCAAAGAAAGCCCAAAGAAAGGGGAAAGAAAGCGCAAAGAAAGCCCAAAGAAAGGGGAAAGACAGCCCAAAGAAAGCCCAAAGAAAGGGGAAAGAAAGCCCAAAGAAAGGGGAAAGAAAGCTCAAAGAAAGCCCAAAGAAAGGGGAAAAAAAGCCCAAGGAAAGGGGAAAGAAAGCCCAAAGAAAGGGGAAAGAAAGCCCAAAGAAAGGGGAAGGAAAGCCCAAAGAAATGGGAAAGAAAGCCCAGAGAAAGCCCAAAGAAAGCCCAAAGAAAGCCCAAACAAAGCCCAAAGAAAAGGGAAAGAAAGCCCAAAGAAAGGGGAAAGAAAGCCCAAAGAAAGGGGAAAGAAAGCCCAAAGAAAGCCCACAGAAAGCCCAAAGAAAGCCCAAAGAAAGGGGAAAGAAAGCCCAAAGAAAGCCCAAAGAAAGGGGAAAGAAAGCCCAAAGAAAGCCCAAAGAAAGTGGAAAGAAAGGGAAAAGAAAGCCCAAAGAAAGGGGAAAGAAAGCCAAAAGAAAGCCCAAAGAAAGGGGAAAGAAAGCCCAAAGAAAGGGGAAACAAAGCCCAAAGAAAGGGGAAAGGAAGGGGAAAGAAAGCCCACAGAAAGGGGAAAGAAAGGGGAAAGAAAGCCCAAAGAAAGCCCAAAGAAAGGGGGAAGAAATCCCAAAGAAACACCAAAGAAAGAGGAAAGAAAGCCCAAAGAAACCCCAAAGAAAGGGGAAAGAAAGCCCAAAGAAAGGGGAATGACAGCCCAAAGAAAGGGGAAAGAAAGCCCAAAGAAAGGGAAAAGAAAGCCCAAAGAAAGGGGAAAGAAAGCCCAAAGAAAGGGGAAGGAAAGCCCAAAGAAAGGGGAAAGAAAGCCCAGAGAAAGCCCAAAGAAAGCCCAAAGAAAGCCCAAAGAAAGCCCAAAGAAAAGGGAAAGAAAGCCCAAAGAAAGGGGAAAGAAAGCCCAAAGAAAGGGGAAAGAAAGCCCAAAGAAAGCCCACAGAAAGCCCAAAGAAAGCCCAAAGAAAGGGGAAAGAAAGCCCAAAGAAAGCCCAAAGAAAGGGGAAAGAAAGCCCAAAGAAAGCCCAAAGAAAGTGGAAAGAAAGGGGAAAGAAAGCCCAAAGAAAGGGGAAAGAAAGCCAAAAGAAAGCCCAAAGAAAGGGGAAAGAAAGCCCAAAGAAAGGGGAAACAAAGCCCAAAGAAAGGGGAAAGGAAGGGGAAAGAAAGCCCACAGAAAGGGGAAAGAAAGGGGAAAGAAAGCCCAAAGAAAGGGGAAAGAAAGCCCAAAGAAACACCAAAGAAAGAGGAAAGAAAGCCCAAAGAAACCCCAAAGAAAGGTGAAAGAAAGCCCAAAGAAAGGGGAAAGAAAGCCCAAGGAAATGGGAAAGAAAGCCCAAAGAAAGGGGAAATAAAGCCCAAAGAAAGGGGAAAGAAAGCCCAAAGAAAGAGGGAAGAAAGCCCAATGAAAGCCCAAAGGAAGGACAAAGAAAGGGGAAAGAAAGCCCAAAGAAAGGGGAAAGAAAGCCCAAACAAAGAGGAAAGAAAGCCCAAAGAAAGCCCAAAGAAAGGGGAAAGAAAGCGCAAAGAAAGCCCAAAGAAAGGGGAAAGACAGCCCAAAGAAAGCCCAAAGAAAGGGGAAAGAAAGCCCAAAGAAAGGGGAAAGAAAGCTCAAAGAAAGCCCAAAGAAAGGGGTAAAAAAGCCCAAAGAAAGGGGAAAGAAAGCCCAAAGAAAGGGGAAAGAAAGCCCAAAGAAAGGGGAAAGAAAGCCCAAAGAAATGGGAAAGAAAGCCCAGAGAAAGCCCAAAGAAAGCCCAAAGAAAGCCCAAAGAAAGGGGAAAGAAAGCCCAAAGAATGGGGAAAGAAAGCCCAAAGAAAGGGGAAAGAAAGACCAAAGAAAGGGGAAAGAAAGCCCAAAGAAAGGGGAAAGAAAGCCCAAAGAAATCCCAAAGAAAGCCCAAAGAAAGCCCAAAGAAAGCCCAAAGAAAGTGGAAAGAAAGGGAAAGAAAACCCAAACAAAGCCCAAAGAAAGCCCAAGGAAAGCTCAAAGAAAGGGGAAAGAAAGACCAAAGAAAGGGGAAAGAATGCCCAAACAAGGCCCAAAGAAAGCCCACAGAAAGGGGAAAGAAAGCACAAAGAAAGGGGAAAGAAAGCCCAAAGAAAGCCCAAAGAAAGCCCAAAGAAAGCCCAAAGAAAGCCCAAAGAAAGCCCAAAGAAGGGGAAGGAAAGCCCAAAGAAAGGGGAAAGAAAGCCCAAAGAAAGGGGAATGACAGCCCAAAGAAAGGGGAAAGAAAGCCCAAAGAAAGGGGAAAGAAAGCCCAAAGAAAGGGGAAAGAAAGCCCAAAGAAAGCCCAAAGAAAGGGGAAAGAAAGGGGAAAGAAAGCCCAAAGAAAGCCCAAAGAAAGGGGAAAGAAAGCCCAAAGAAAGCCCAAAGAAAGGGGAAAGAAAGCGCAAAGAAAGCCCAAAGAAAGGGGAAAGACAGCCCAAAGAAAGCCCAAAGAAAGGGGAAAGAAAGCCCAAAGAAAGGGGAAAGAAAGCTCAAAGAAAGCCCAAAGAAAGGGGTAAAAAAGGAAAAGAAAGGGGAAAGAAAGCCCAAAGAAAGGGGAAAGAAAGCCCAAAGAAAGGGGAAAGAAAGCCCAAAGAAAGGGGAAAGAAAGCCCAAAGAAAGGGGAAAGAAAGCCCAGAGAAAGCCCAAAGAAAGCCCAAAGAAAGGCCAAAGAAAGGGGAAGGAAAGCCCAAAGAAAGGGGAAAGAAAGCCCAAAGAAAGGGGAATGACAGCCCAAAGAAAGGGGAAAGAAAGCCCAAAGAAAGGGGAAAGAAAGCCCAAAGAAAGGGGAAAGAAAGCCCAAAGAAAGGGGAAAGAAAGCCCAAAGAAACGGGAAAGAAAGGGGAAAGAAAGCCCAAAGAAAGCCCAAAGAAAGGGGAAAGAAAGCCCAAAGAAGGCCCAAAGAAAGCCCAAAGAAAGGCCAAAGAAAGGGGAAAGAAAGCCCAAAGAAAGGGGAATGACAGCCCAAAGAAAGGGGAAAGAAAGCCCAAAGAAAGGGGAAAGAAAGCCCAAAGAAAGGGAAAAGAAAGCCCAAAGAAAGGGGAAAGAAAGCCCAAAGAAAGATCAAAGAAAGTGGAAAGAAAGGGGAAAGAAAGCCCAAAGAAAGCACAAAGAAAGCCCAAGGAAAGCCCAAAGAAAGGGGAAAGAAAGCCCAAAGAAAGGGGAATGACAGCCCAAAGAAAGGGAAAAGAAAGACCAAAGAAAGGGGAAAGAAAGCCCAAAGAAAGGGAAAGAAAGCCCAAAGAAAGGGGAAAGAAAGCCCAAAGAAAGGGGAAAGAAAGCCCAAAGAAAGCCCAAAGAAAGTGGAAAGAAAGGCGACAGAAAGCCCAAAGAAAGCCCAAAGAAAGCCTAAGGAAAGCACAAAGAAAGGGGAAAGAAAGCCCAAAGAAAGCCCAAAGAAAGCCCAAAGAAAGCCCAAAGGAAGCCCAAAGAAAGCCCAAAGAAAGCCCACAGAAAGGGGAAAGAAAGCCCAAAGAAAGGGGAAAGAAAGCCCAAAGAAAGCCCAAAGAAAGCCCAAAGAAAGCCCAAAGAAAGCCCAAAAAAAAGGGGAAATAAAGGGGAAAGAAAGCCCAAAGAAAGGGGAAAGAAATCCCAAAGAAAGCCCAAGGAAAGGGGAAAGAAAGCCCAAAGAAAGCCCAAAGAAAGGGGAAAGAAAGGGGAAAGAAAGCCCAAAGAAAGGGGAAAGAAAGCCCAAAGAAAGCCCAAAGAAAGGGGAAAGAAAGCCCAAAGAAAGGGGAAACAAAGGCCATAGAAAGGGGAAAGAAAGGGGAAAGAAAGCCCACAGAAAGGGGAAAGAAAGGGGAAAGAAAGCCCAAAGAAAGCCGAAATAAAGGGGAAAGAAAGCCCAAGAAACCCCAAAGAAAGGTGAAAGAAAGCCCAAAGAAAAGGGAAAGAAAGCCCAAAGAAAGCCCAAAGAAAGGGGAAAGAAAGCCCAAAGAAAGGGGAAAGAAAGCCCAAAGAAAACCCAAAGAAAGCCCAAAGAAAGACCACAGAAAGCCCAAAGAAAGCCCAAAGAAAGCCCAAAGAAAGAGGAAAGAAAGCCCAAAGAAAGGGGAAAGAAAGCCCAAAGAAAGCCCAAAGAAAGGGGAAAGAATGTGCAAAGAAAGCCCAAAGAAAGCCCAAAGAAAGCCCAAAGAAAGGGGAAAGAAAGCCCAAAGAAAGGGGAAAGAAAGCCCAAAGAAATCCCAAAGAAAGCCCAAAGAAAGCCCAAGGAAAGCCCAAAGAAAGGGGAAACAAAGCCCAAAGAAAGGGGAAAGAAAGCCCAAAGAAAGCCCACAGAAAGGGGAAAGAAAGCCCAAAGAAAGGGGAAAGAAAGCCCAAAGAAAGCCCAAAGAAAGGGAAAGAAAGCCAAAAGAAAGCCCAAAGAAAGGGGAAAGAAAGCCCAAAGAAAGCCCAAAGAAAGGGGAAAGAAAGCCCAAAGAAAGAGGAAAGAAAGGGGAAAGAAAGCCCAAAGAAAGGGGAAAGAAAGGGGGAAGAAAGCCCAAAGAAAGCCCAAAGAAAGGGGAAAGAAAGGGGAAAGAAAGCCCAAAGAAAGCCCAAAGAAAGCCCAAAGAAAGCCCAAAGAAAGCCCAAAGAAAGGGGAAAGAAAGGGGAAAGAAAGCCCAAAGAAAGCCCAAAGAAAGGGGAAAGAAAGCCCAAAGAAAGCCCAAAGAAAGGGGAAAGAAAGCGCAAAGAAAGCCCAAAGAAAGGGGAAAGACAGCCCAAAGAAAGCCCAAAGAAAGGGGAAAGAAAGCTCAAAGAAAGCCCAAAGAAAGGGGTAAAAAAGGAAAAGAAAGGGGAAAGAAAGCCCAAAGAAAGGGGAAAGAAAGCCCAAAGAAAGGGGAAAGAAAGTCCAAAGAAACGGGAAAGAAAGCCCAGAGAAAGCCCAAAGAAAGCCCAAAGAAAGGCCAAAGAAAGGGGAAGGAAAGCCCAAAGAAAGGGGAAAGAAAGCCCAAAGAAAGGGGAATGACAGCCCAAAGAAAGGGGAAAGAAAGCCCAAAGAAAGGGGAAAGAAAGCCCAAAGAAAGGGGAAAGAAAGCCCAAAGTAAGGGAAAAGAAAGGGGAAAGAAAGCCCAAAGAAAGCCCAAAGAAAGGGGAAAGAAAGCCCAAAGAAGGCCCAAAGAAAGCCCAAAGAAAGGCCAAAGAAAGGGGAAAGAAAGCCCAAAGAAAGGGGAAAGAAAGCCCAAAGAAAGGGGAATGACAGCCCAAAGAAAGGGGAAAGAAAGCCCAAAGAAAGGGGAAAGAAAGCCCAAAGAAAGGGAAAAGAAAGCCCAAAGAAAGGGGAAAGAAAGCCCAAAGAAAGATCAAAGAAAGTGGAAAGAAAGGGGAAAGAAAGCCCAAAGAAAGCACAAAGAAAGCCCAAGGAAAGCCCAAAGAAAGGGGAAAGAAAGCCCAAAGAAAGGGAAAGAAAGCCCAAAGAAAGGGGAAAGAAAGCCCAAAGAAAGGGGAAAGAAAGCCCAAAGAAAGCCCAAAGAAAGCCCAAAGAAAGTGGAAAGAAAGGCGACAGAAAGCCCAAAGAAAGCACTAAGAAAGCCTAAGGAAAGCACAAAGAAAGGGGAAAGAAAGCCCAAAGAAAGCCCAAAGAAAGCCCAAAGAAAGCCCAAAGGAAGCCCAAAGAAAGCCCAAAGAAAGCCCACAGAAAGGGGAAAGAAAGCCCAAAGAAAGGGGAAAGAAAGCCCAAAGAAAGCCCAAAGAAAGCCCAAAGAAAGCCCAAAGAAAGCCCAAAGAAAGCCCAAAAAAAAGGGGAAAGAAAGGGGAAAGAAAGCCCAAAGAAAGGGGAAAGAAATCCCAAAGAAAGCCCAAAGAAAGGGGAAAGAAAGCCCAAAGAAAGCCCAAAGAAAGGGGAAAGAAAGGGGAAAGAAAGCCCAAAGAAAGGGGAAAGAAAGCCCAAAGAAAGCCCAAAGAAAGGGGAAAGAAAGCCCACAGAAAGGGGAAAGAAAGGGGAAAGAAAGCCCAAAGAAAGCCGAAATAAAGGGGAAAGAAAGCCCAAGAAACCCCAAAGAAAGGTGAAAGAAAGCCCAAAGAAAAGGGAAAGAAAGCCCAAAGAAAGCCCAAATAAAGGCGAAAGAAAGCCCAAAGAAAGGGGAAAGAAAGCCCAAAGAAAACCCAAAGAAAGCCCAAAGAAAGCCCACAGAAAGCCCAAAGAAAGCCCAAAGAAAGCCCAAAGAAAGGGGAAAGAAAGCCCAAAGAAAGGGGAAAGAAAGCCCAAAGAAAGCCCAAAGAAAGCCCACAGAAAGGGGAAAGAAAGCCCAAAGAAAGGGGAAAGAAAGCCCAAAGAAAGCCCAAAGAAAGGGAAAGAAAGCCAAAAGAAAGCCCAAAGAAAGGGGAAAGAAAGCCCAAAGAAAGCCCAAAGAAAGGGGAAAGAAAGCCCAAAGAAAGAGGAAAGAAAGGGGAAAGAAAGCCCAAAGAAAGGGGAAAGAATGCGCAAAGAAAGCCCAAAGAAAGCCCAAAGAAAGCCCAAAGAAAGGGGAAAGAAAGCCCAAAGAAAGGGGAAAGAAAGCCCAAAGAAATCCCAAAGAAAGCCCAAAGAAAGCCCAAGGAAAGCCCAAAGAAAGGGGAAAGAAAGCCCAAAGAAAGGGGAAAGAAAGCCCAAAGAAAGCCCACAGAAAGGGGAAAGAAAGCCCAAAGAAAGGGGAAAGAAAGCCCAAAGAAAGCCCAAAGAAAGGGAAAGAAAGCCAAAAGAAAGCCCAAAGAAAGGGGAAAGAAAGCCCAAAGAAAGCCCAAAGAAAGGGGAAAGAAAGCCCAAAGAAAGAGGAAAGAAAGGGGAAAGAAAGCCCAAAGAAAGGGGAAAGAAAGGGGGAAGAAAGCCCAAAGAAAGCCCAAAGAAAGGGGAAAGAAAGGGGAAAGAAAGCCCAAAGAAAGCCCAAAGAAAGCCCAAAGAAAGCCCAAAGAAAGGGGAAAGAAAGGGGAAAGAAAGCCCAAAGAAAGCCCAAAGAAAGGGGAAAGAAAGCCCAAAGAAAGCCCAAAGAAAGGGGAAAGAAAGCGCAAAGAAAGCCCAAAGAAAGGGGAAAGACAGCCCAAAGAAAGCCCAAAGAAAGGGGAAAGAAAGCTCAAAGAAAGCCCAAAGAAAGGGGTAAAAAAGGAAAAGAAAGGGGAAAGAAAGCCCAAAGAAAGGGGAAAGAAAGCCCAAAGAAAGGGGAAAGAAAGTCCAAAGAAATGGGAAAGAAAGCCCAGAGAAAGCCCAAAGAAAGCCCAAAGAAAGGCCAAAGAAAGGGGAAGGAAAGCCCAAAGAAAGGGGAAAGAAAGCCCAAAGAAAGGGGAATGACAGCCCAAAGAAAGGGGAAAGAAAGCCCAAAGAAAGGGGAAAGAAAGCCCAAAGAAAGGGGAAAGAAAGCCCAAAGTAAGGGAAAAGAAAGGGGAAAGAAAGCCCAAAGAAAGCCCAAAGAAAGGGGAAAGAAAGCCCAAAGAAGGCCCAAAGAAAGCCCAAAGAAAGGCCAAAGAAAGGGGAAAGAAAGCCCAAAGAAAGGGGAAAGAAAGCCCAAAGAAAGGGGAATGACAGCCCAAAGAAAGGGGAAAGAAAGCCCAAAGAAAGGGGAAAGAAAGCCCAAAGAAAGGGAAAAGAAAGCCCAAAGAAAGGGGAAAGAAAGCCCAAAGAAAGATCAAAGAAAGTGGAAAGAAAGGGGAAAGAAAGCCCAAAGAAAGCACAAAGAAAGCCCAAGGAAAGCCCAAAGAAAGGGGAAAGAAAGCCCAAAGAAAGGGGAATGACAGCCCAAAGAAAGGGAAAAGAAAGACCAAAGAAAGGGGAAAGAAAGCCCAAAGAAAGGGAAAGAAAGCCCAAAGAAAGGGGAAAGAAAGCCCAAAGAAAGGGGAAAGAAAGCCCAAAGAAAGCCCAAAGAAAGCCCAAAGAAAGTGGAAAGAAAGGCGACAGAAAGCCCAAAGAAAGCACTAAGAAAGCCTAAGGAAAGCACAAAGAAAGGGGAAAGAAAGCCCAAAGAAAGCCCAAAGAAAGCCCAAAGAAAGCCCAAAGGAAGCCCAAAGAAAGCCCAAAGAAAGCCCACAGAAAGGGGAAAGAAAGCCCAAAGAAAGGGGAAAGAAAGCCCAAAGAAAGCCCAAAGAAAGCCCAAAGAAAGCCCAAAGAAAGCCCAAAGAAAGCCCAAAAAAAAGGGGAAAGAAAGGGGAAAGAAAGCCCAAAGAAAGGGGAAAGAAATCCCAAAGAAAGCCCAAAGAAAGGGGAAAGAAAGCCCAAAGAAAGCCCAAAGAAAGGGGAAAGAAAGGGGAAAGAAAGCCCAAAGAAAGGGGAAAGAAAGCCCAAAGAAAGCCCAAAGAAAGGGGAAAGAAAGCCCACAGAAAGGGGAAAGAAAGGGGAAAGAAAGCCCAAAGAAAGCCGAAATAAAGGGGAAAGAAAGCCCAAGAAACCCCAAAGAAAGGTGAAAGAAAGCCCAAAGAAAAGGGAAAGAAAGCCCAAAGAAAGCCCAAATAAAGGCGAAAGAAAGCCCAAAGAAAGGGGAAAGAAAGCCCAAAGAAAACCCAAAGAAAGCCCAAAGAAAGCCCACAGAAAGCCCAAAGAAAGCCCAAAGAAAGCCCAAAGAAAGGGGAAAGAAAGCCCAAAGAAAGGGGAAAGAAAGCCCAAAGAAAGCCCAAAGAAAGCCCACAGAAAGGGGAAAGAAAGCCCAAAGAAAGGGGAAAGAAAGCCCAAAGAAAGCCCAAAGAAAGGGAAAGAAAGCCAAAAGAAAGCCCAAAGAAAGGGGAAAGAAAGCCCAAAGAAAGCCCAAAGAAAGGGGAAAGAAAGCCCAAAGAAAGAGGAAAGAAAGGGGAAAGAAAGCCCAAAGAAAGGGGAAAGAAAGGGGGAAGAAAGCCCAAAGAAAGCCCAAAGAAAGGGGAAAGAAAGGGGAAAGAAAGCCCAAAGAAAGGGGAAAGAAAGCCCAAAGAAACCCCAAAGAAAGGGGAAAGAAAGCGCAAAGAAAGCCCAAAGAAAGGGGAAAGAAAGGCCAAAGAAAGGGGAAAGAAAGCCCAAAGGAAGGGGAAAGAAAGCCCAAAGAAAGGGGAAAGACAGCCCAAAGAAAGCCCAAAGAGAGGGGAAAGAAAGCCCAAAGAAAGGGGAAAGAAAGCTCAAAGAAAGCCCAAAGAAAGGGGAAAGAAAGCCCAAAGAAAGGGGAAAGAAAGCCCAAAGAAAGGGGAAATAAAGCCCAGAGAATGCCCAAAGAAAGCCCAAAGAAAGCCTAAAGAAATGGGAAAGAAAGCCCAAAGAAAGGGGAAAGAAATCCCAAAGAAAGGGGAATGACAGCCCAAAGAAAGGGGAAAGAAAGCCCAAAGAAAGGGGAAAGAAAGCCCAAAGAAAGGGGAAAGAAAGCCAAAAAATGCGGAAAGAAAGCCCAAAGAAAGGGGAAAGAAAGCCCAAAGAAAGCCCAAAGAAAGCCCAAAGAAAGTGGAAAGAAAGGGGAAAGAAAACCCAAAGAAAGCCCGAAGAAAGCCCAAGGAAAGACCAAAGAAAGGGGAAAGAAAGCCCAAAGAAAAGCCAAAGAAAGCCCAAAGAAAGCCCAAAGAAAGCCCACAGAAAGGGGAAAGAAAGCCCAAAGAAAGGGGAAAGAAAGCCCAAAGAAAGCCGAAAGAAAGCCCAAAGAAAGCCCAAAGAAAGGGGAAAGAAAGCCCAAAGAAAGGGGAAAGAAAGCCCAAGAAAGCCCAAAGATAGCCCAAAGAAAGTGGAAAGAAAGGGGAAAGAAAGCCCAAAGAAAGCCCAAAGAAAGCCCAAAGAAAGCCCAAAGAAAGGGGAAAGAAAGCCCAAAGAAAGGGGAAAGAAAGCCCAAAGAAAGCCCATAGAAAGGGGAAAGAAAGCCCAAAGAAAGGGGAAACAAAGCCCAAAGAAAGGGGAAAGAAAGGGGGAAGAAAGCCCAAAGAAAGCCCAAAGAAAGGGGAAAGAAAGCCCAAAGAAAGGGGAAACAAAGCCCAAAGAAAGGGGAAAGGAAGGGGAAAGAAAGCCCACAGAAAGGGGAAAGAAAGGGGAAAGAAAGCCCAAGAAAGGGGAAAGAAAGCCCAAAGAAACACCAAAGAAAGAGGAAAGAAAGCCCAAAGAAACCCCAAAGAAAGGTGAAAGAAAGCCCAAAGAAAGGGGAAAGAAAGCCCAAGGAAATGGGAAAGAAAGCCCAAAGAAAGGGGAAATAAAGCCCAAAGAAAGGGGAAAGAAAGCCAAAGAAAGAGGGAAGAAAGCCCAATGAAAGCCCAAAAGAAGGACAAAGAAAGGGGAGAGAAAGCCCAAAGAAAGGGGAAAGAAAGCCCAAACAAAGAGGAAAGAAAGCCCAAAGAAAGCCCAAAGAAAGGGGAAAGAAAGCGCAAAGAAAGCCCAAAGAAAGGGGAAAGACAGCCCAAAGAAAGCCCAAAGAAAGGGGAAAGAAAGCCCAAAGAAAGGGGAAAGAAAGCTCAAAGAAAGCCCAAAGAAAGGGGTAAAAAAGCCCAAAGAAAGGGGAAAGAAAGCCCAAAGAAAGGGGAAAGAAAGCTCAAAGAAAGCCCAAAGAAAGGGGTAAAAAAGCCCAAAGAAAGGGGAAAGAAAGCCCAAAGAAAGCCCAAAGAAAGCCCAAAGAAAGCCCAAAGAAAGCCCAAAGAAAGTGGAAAGAAAGGGAAAGAAAACCCAAACAAAGCCCAAAGAAAGCCCAAGGAAAGCTCAAAGAAAGGGGAAAGAAAGACCAAAGAAAGGGGAAAGAATGCCCAAACAAGGCCCAAAGAAAGCCCACAGAAAGGGGAAAGAAAGCCCAAAGAAAGGGGAAAGAAAGCCCAAAGAAAGCCCAAAGAAAGACCAAAGAAAGCCCAAAGAAAGCCCAAAGAAAGCCCAAAGAAGGGGAAGGAAAGCCCAAAGAAAGGGGAAAGAAAGCCCAAAGAAAGGGGAATGACAGCCCAAAGAAAGGGGAAAGAAAGCCCAAAGAAAGCCCAAAGAAAGGGAAAGAAAGCCAAAAGAAAGCCAAAGAAAGGGGAAAGAAAGCCCAAAGAAAGCCCAAAGAAAGGGTAAAGAAAGCCCAAAGAAAGAGGAAAGAAAGGGGAAAGAAAGCCCAAAGAAAGGGGAAAGAAAGGGGGAAGAAAGCCCAAAGAAAGCCCAAAGAAAGGGGAAAGAAAGGGAAAGAAAGCCCAAAGAAAGGGGAAAGAAAGCCCAAAGAAACCCCAAAGAAAGGGGAAAGAAAGCGCAAAGAAAGCCCAAAGAAAGGGGAAAGAAAGGCCAAAGAAAGGGGAAAGAAAGCCCAAAGGAAGGGGAAAGAAAGCCCAAAGAAAGGGGAAAGACAGCCCAAAGAAAGCCCAAAGAGAGGGGAAAGAAAGCCCAAAAAAAGGGGAAAGAAAGCTCAAAGAAAGCCCAAAGAAAGGGGAAAGAAAGCCCAAAGAAAGGGGAAAGAAAGCCCAAAGAAAGGGGAAATAAAGCCCAGAGAATGCCCAAAGAAAGCCCAAAGAAAGCCTAAAGAAATGGGAAAGAAAGCCCAAAGAAAGGGGAAAGAAATCCAAAGAAAGGGGAATGACAGCCCAAAGAAAGGGGAAAGAAAGCCCAAAGAAAGGGGAAAGAAAGCCCAAAGAAAGGGGAAAGAAAGCCCAAAAAATGCGGAAAGAAAGCCCAAAGAAAGGGGAAAGAAAGCCCAAAGAAAGCCCAAAGAAAGCCCAAAGAAAGTGGAAAGAAAGGGGAAAGAAAACCCAAAGAAAGCCCGAAGAAAGCCCAAGGAAAGACCAAAGAAAGGGGAAAGAAAGCCCAAAGAAAAGCCAAAGAAAGCCCAAAGAAAGCCCAAAGAAAGCCCACAGAAAGGGGAAAGAAAGCCCAAAGAAAGGGGAAAGAAAGCCCAAAGAAAGCCGAAAGAAAGCACAAAGAAAGCCCAAAGAAAGGGGAAAGAAAGCCCAAAGAAAGGGGAAAGAAAGCCCAAGAAAGCCCAAAGATAGCCCAAAGAAAGTGGAAAGAAAGGGGAAAGAAAGCCCAAAGAAAGCCCAAAGAAAGCCCAAAGAAAGGGGAAAGAAAGCCCAAAGAAAGGGGAAAGAAAGCCCAAAGAAAGCCCAAAGAAAGGGGAAAGAAAGGGGGAAGAAAGCCCAAAGAAAGCCCAAAGAAAGGGGAAAGAAAGCCCAAAGAAAGGGGAAACAAAGCCCAAAGAAAGGGGAAAGGAAGGGGAAAGAAAGCCCACAGAAAGGGGAAAGAAAGGGGAAAGAAAGCCCAAAGAAAGGGGAAAGAAAGCCCAAAGAAACACCAAAGAAAGAGGAAAGAAAGCCCAAAGAACCCCAAAGAAAGGTGAAAGAAAGCCCAAAGAAAGGGGAAAGAAAGCCCAAGGAAATGGGAAAGAAAGCCCAAAGAAAGGGGAAATAAAGCCCAAAGAAAGGGGAAAGAAAGCCCAAAGAAAGAGGGAAGAAAGCCCAATGAAAGCCCAAAGGAAGGACAAAGAAAGGGGAAAGAAAGCCCAAAGAAAGGGGAAAGAAAGCCCAAACAAAGAGGAAAGAAAGCCCAAAGAAAGCCAAAGAAAGGGGAAAGAAAGCGCAAAGAAAGCCCAAAGAAAGGGGAAAGACAGCCCAAAGAAAGCCCAAAGAAAGGGGAAAGAAAGCCCAAAGAAAGGGGAAAGAAAGCTCAAAGAAAGCCCAAAGAAAGGGGTAAAAAAGCCCAAAGAAAGGGGAAAGAAAGCCCAAAGAAAGGGGAAAGAAAGCCCCAAAGAAAGGGAAAGAAAGCCCAAAGAAATGGGAAAGAAAGCCCAGAGAAAGCCCAAAGAAAGCCCAAAGAAAGCCCAAAGAAAGGGGAAAGAAAGCCCAAAGAAAGGGGAAAGAAAGCCCAAAGAAAGGGGAAACAAAGCCCAAAGAAAGGGGAAAGAAAGGGGGAAGAAAGCCCAAAGAAAGCCCAAAGAAAGGGGAAAGAAAGCCCAAAGAAAGGGGAAACAAAGCCCAAAGAAAGGGGAAAGGAAGGGGAAAGAAAGCCCACAGAAAGGGGAAAGAAAGGGGAAAGAAAGCCCAAAGAAAGGGGAAAGAAAGCCCAAAGAAACACCAAAGAAAGAGGAAAGAAAGCCCAAAGAAACCCCAAAGAAAGGTGAAAGAAAGCCCAAAGAAAGGGGAAAGAAAGCCCAAGGAAATGGGAAAGAAAGCCCAAAGAAAGGGGAAATAAAGCCCCAAGAAAGGGGAAAGAAAGCCCAAAGAAAGAGGGAAGAAAGCCCAATGAAAGCCCAAAGGAAGGACAAAGAAAGGGAAAGAAAGCCCAAAGAAAGGGGAAAGAAAGCCCAAACAAAGAGGAAAGAAAGCCCAAAGAAAGCCCAAAGAAAGGGGAAAGAAAGCGCAAAGAAAGCCGAAAGAAAGGGGAAAGACAGCCCAAAGAAAGCCCAAAGAAAGGGGAAAGAAAGCCCAAAGAAAGGGGAAAGAAAGCTCAAAGAAAGCCCAAAGAAAGGGGTAAAAAAGCCCAAAGAAAGGGGAAAGAAAGCCCAAAGAAAGGGGAAAGAAAGCCCAAAGAAAGGGGAAAGAAAGCCCAAAGAAATGGGAAAGAAAGCCCAGAGAAAGCCCAAAGAAAGCCCAAAGAAAGCCCAAAGAAAGGGGAAAGAAAGCCCAAAGAAAGGGGAAAGAAAGCCCAAAGAAAGGGGAAAGAAAGCCCAAAGAAAGGGGAAAGAAAGCCCAAAGAAAGGGGAAAGAAAGCCCAAAGAAAGCCCAAAGAAAGCCCAAAGAAAGCCCAAAGAAAGCCCAAAGAAAGTGGAAAGAAAGGGAAAGAAAACCCAAACAAAGCCCAAAGAAAGCCCAAGGAAAGCTCAAAGAAAGGGGAAAGAAAGACCAAAGAAAGGGGAAAGAATGCCCAAACAAGGCCCAAAGAAAGCCCACAGAAAGGGGAAAGAAAGCCCAAAGAAAGGGGAAAGAAAGCCCAAAGAAAGCCCAAAGAAAGACCAAAGAAAGCCCAAAGAAAGCCCAAGGAAAGCCCAAAGAAGGGGAAGGAAAGCCCAAAGAAAGGGGAAAGAAAGCCCAAAGAAAGGGGAATGACAGCCCAAAGAAAGGGGAAAGAAAGCCCAAAGAAAGCCCAAAGAAAGGGAAAGAAAGCCAAAAGAAAGCCCAAAGAAAGGGGAAAGAAAGCCCAAAGAAAGCCCAAAGAAAGGGGAAAGAAAGCCCAATGAAAGAGGAAAGAAAGGGGAAAGAAAGCCCAAAGAAAGGGGAAAGAAAGGGGGAAGAAAGCCCAAAGAAAGCCCAAAGAAAGGGGAAAGAAAGGGGAAAGAAAGCCCAAAGAAAGGGGAAAGAAAGCCCAAAGAAACCCCAAAGAAAGGGGAAAGAAAGCGCAAAGAAAGCCCAAAGAAAGGGGAAAGAAAGGCCAAAGAAAGGGGAAAGAAAGCCCAAAGAAAGCCCAAAGAGAGGGGAAAGAAAGCCCAAAGAAAGGGGAAAGAAAGCTCAAAGAAAGCCCAAAGAAAGGGAAAGAAAGCCCAAAGAAAGGGGAAAGAAAGCCCAAAGAAAGGGGAAATAAAGCCCAGAGAATGCCCAAAGAAAGCCCAAAGAAAGCCTAAAGAAATGGGAAAGAAAGCCCAAAGAAAGGGGAAAGAAATCCCAAAGAAAGGGGAATGACAGCCCAAAGAAAGGGGAAAGAAAGCCAAAGAAAGGGGAAAGAAAGCCCAAAGAAAGGGGAAAGAAAGCCCAAAAAATGCGGAAAGAAAGCCCAAAGAAAGGGGAAAGAAAGCCCAAAGAAAGCCCAAAGAAAGCCCAAAGAAAGTGGAAAGAAAGGGGAAAGAAAACCCAAAGAAAGCCCGAAGAAAGCCCAAGGAAAGACCAAAGAAAGGGGAAAGAAAGCCAAAGAAAAGCCAAAGAAAGCCCAAAGAAAGCCCAAAGAAAGCCCACAGAAAGGGGAAAGAAAGCCCAAAGAAAGGGGAAAGAAAGCCCAAAGAAAGCCGAAAGAAAGCCCAAAGAAAGCCCAAAGAAAGGGGAAAGAAAGCCCAAAGAAAGGGTAAAGAAAGCCCAAGAAAGCCCAAAGATAGCCCAAAGAAAGTGGAAAGAAAGGGGAAAGAAAGCCCAAAGAAAGCCCAAAGAAAGCCCAAAGAAAGCCCAAGAAAGGGGAAAGAAAGCCCAAAGAAAGGGGAAAGAAAGCCCAAAGAAAGCCCAAAGAAAGGGGAAAGAAAGCCCAAAGAAAGGGGAAACAAAGCCCAAAGAAAGGGGAAAGAAAGGGGGAAGAAAGCCCAAAGAAAGCCCAAAGAAAGGGGAAAGAAAGCCCAAAGAAAGGGGAAACAAAGCCCAAAGAAAGGGGAAAGGAAGGGGAAAGAAAGCCCACAGAAAGGGGAAAGAAAGGGGAAAGAAAGCCCAAAGAAAGGGGAAAGAAAGCCCAAAGAAACACCAAAGAAAGAGGAAAGAAAGCCCAAAGAAACCCCAAAGAAAGGTGAAAGAAAGCCCAAAGAAAGGGGAAAGAAAGCCCAAGGAAATGGAAAGAAAGCCCAAAGAAAGGGGAAATAAAGCCCAAAGAAAGGGGAAAGAAAGCCCAAAGAAAGAGGGAAGAAAGCCCAATGAAAGCCAAAGGAAGGACAAAGAAAGGGGAAAGAAAGCCCAAAGAAAGGGGAAAGAAAGCCCAAACAAAGAGGAAAGAAAGCCCAAAGAAAGCCCAAAGAAAGGGGAAAGAAATCCCAAAGAAAGCCCAAAGAAAGGGGAAAGAAAGCCCAAAGAAAGCGCAAAGAAAGCCCAAAGAAAGGGGAAAGAAAGGCCAAAGAAAGGGGAAAGAAAGCCCAAAGAAAGCCAAAGAGAGGGGAAAGAAAGCCCAAAGAAAGGGGAAACAAAGCTCAAAGAAAGCCCAAAGAAAGGGGAAAGAAAGCCCAAAGAAAGGGGAAAGAAAGCCCAAAGAAAGGGGAAATAAAGCCCAGAGAATGCCCAAAGAAAGCCCAAAGAAAGCCTAAAGAAATGGGAAAGAAAGCCCAAAGAAAGGGGAAAGAAATCCCAAAGAAAGGGGAATGACAGCCCAAAGAAAGGGGAAAGAAAGCCCAAAGAAAGGGGAAAGAAAGCCCAAAGAAAGGGGAAAGAAAGCCCAAAAAATGCGGAAAGAAAGCCCAAAGAAAGGGGAAAGAAAGCCCAAAGAAAGCCCAAAGAAAGCCCAAAGAAAGTGGAAAGAAAGGGGAAAGAAAACCCAAAGAAAGCCCGAAGAAAGCCCAAGGAAAGACCAAAGAAAGGGGAAAGAAAGCCCAAAGAAAAGCCAAAGAAAGCCAAAGAAAGCCCAAAGAAAGCCCACAGAAAGGGGAAAGAAAGCCCAAAGAAAGGGGAAAGAAAGCCCAAAGAAAGCCGAAAGAAAGCCCAAAGAAAGCCCAAAGAAAGGGGAAAGAAAGCCCAAAGAAAGGGTAAAGAAAGCCCAAGAAAGCCCAAAGATAGCCCAAAGAAAGTGGAAAGAAAGGGGAAAGAAAGCCCAAAGAATGCCCAAAGAAAGCCCAAAGAAAGCCCAAAGAAGGGGAAAGAAAGCCCAAAGAAAGGGGAAAGAAAGCCCAAAGAAAGCCCAAAGAAAGGGAAACAAAGCCCAAAG
This sequence comes from Columba livia, assembly GCF_036013475.1. NCBI lineage: Eukaryota > Metazoa > Chordata > Aves > Columbiformes > Columbidae > Columba > Columba livia. The sequence goes on along the minus strand of NW_027043594.1, from coordinate 3,925 downwards.
AAAGGGGAAAGAAAGGGGGAAGAAAGCCAAAGAAAGTCCAAAGAAAGGGGAAAGAAAGCCCAAAGAAAGGGGAAACAAAGCCCAAAGAAAGGGGAAAGGAAGGGGAAAGAAAGCCCACAGAAAGGGGAAAGAAAGGGGAAAGAAAGCCAAAGAAAGGGGAAAGAAAGCCCAAAGAAACACCAAAGAAAGAGGAAAGAAAGCCCAAAGAAACCCCAAAGAAAGGTGAAAGAAAGCCCAAAGAAAGGGGAAAGAAAGCCCAAGGAAATGGGAAAGAAAGCCCAAAGAAAGGGGAAATAAAGCCCAAAGAAAGGGGAAAGAAAGCCCAAAGAAAGAGGGAAGAAAGCCCAATGAAAGCCCAAAGGAAGGACAAAGAAAGGGGAAAGAAAGCCCAAAGAAAGGGGAAAGAAAGCCCAAACAAAGAGGAAAGAAAGCCCAAAGAAAGCCCAAAGAAAGGGGAAAGAAATCCAAAGAAAGCCCAAAGAAAGGGGAAAGAAAGCTCAAAGAAAGCCCAAAGAAAGGGGAAAGAAAGGGGAAAGAAAGCCAAAGAAAGGGGAAAGAAAGCCCAAAGAAAGCCCAAAGAAAGGGGAAAGAAAGCCCAAAGAAAGGGGAAACAAAGCCCATAGAAAGGGGAAAGAAAGGGGAAGAAAGCCCACAGAAAGGGGAAAGAAAGGGGAAAGAAAGCCCAAAAGAAAAGGGAAAGAAAGCCCAAAGAAAACCCAAAGAAAGCCCAAAGAAAGCCCACAGAAAGCCCAAAGAAAGCCCAAAGAAAGCCCAAAGAAAGAGGAAAGAAAGCCCAAAGAAAGGGGAAAGAAAGCCCAAAGAAACCCCAAAGAAAGGGGAAAGAATGCGCAAAGAAAGCCCAAAGAAAGCCCAAAGAAAGCCCAAAGAAAGCCTAAAGAAAGCCCAAAGAAAGGGGAAAGAAAGCCCAAAGAAATCCCAAAGAAAGCCCAAGGAAAGCCCAAAGAAAGGGGAAAGAAAGCCCAAAGAAAGGGGAAAGAAAGCCCAAAGAAAGCCAAAGAAAGCCCACAGAAAGGGGAAAGAAAGCCCAAAGAAAGGGGAAAGAAAGCCCAAAGAAAGCCCAAAGAAAGGGAAAGAAAGCCAAAAGAAAGCCCAAAGAAAGGGGAAAGAAAGCCCAAAGAAAGCCCAAAGAAAGGGGAAAGAAAGCCCACAGAAAGAGGAAAGAAAGGGGAAAGAAAGCCCAAAGAAAGGGGAAAGAAAGGGGGAAGAAAGCCCAAAGAAAGCCAAAGAAAGGGGAAAGAAAGGGGAAAGAAAGCCCAAAGAAAGCCCAAAGAAATCCCAAAGAAAGCCCAAAGAAAGGGGAAAGAAAGGGGAAAGAAAGCCCAAAGAAAGCCCAAAGAAAGGGGAAAGAAAGCCCAAAGAAAGCCCAAAGAAAGGGGAAAGAAAGCGCAAAGAAAGCCCAAAGAAAGGGGAAAGACAGCCCAAAGAAAGCCCAAAGAAAGGGGAAAGAAAGCCAAAGAAAGGGGAAAGAAAGCTCAAAGAAAGCCCAAAGAAAGGGGTAAAAAAGGAAAAGAAAGGGGAAAGAAAGCCCAAAGAAAGGGGAAAGAAAGCCCAAAGAAAGGGGAAAGAAAGCCCAAAGAAATGGGAAAGAAAGCCCAGAGAAAGCCCAAAGAAAGCCCAAAGAAAGGCCAAAGAAAGGGGAAGGAAATCCCAAAGAAAGGGGAAAGAAAGCCCAAAGAAAGGGGAATGACAGCCCAAAGAAAGGGGAAAGAAAGCCCAAAGAAAGGGGAAAGAAAGCCCAAAGAAAGGGGAAAGAAAGCCCAAAGAAAGGGGAAAGAAAGGGGAAAGAAAGCCCAAAGAAAGGGGAATGACAGCCCAAAGAAAGGGGAAAGAAAGCCCAAAGAAAGGGAAAAGAAAGCCCAAAGAAAGGGGAAAGAAAGCCCAAAGAAAGATCAAAGAAAGTGGAAAGAAAGGGGAAAGAAAGCCCAAAGAAAGCACAAAGAAAGCCCAAGGAAAGCCCAAAGAAAGGGGAAAGAAAGCCCAAAGAAAGGGGAATGACAGCCCAAAGAAAGGGAAAAGAAAGACCAAAGAAAGGGGAAAGAAAGCCCAAAGAAAGGGAAAGAAAGCCCAAAGAAAGGGGAAAGAAAGCCCAAAGAAAGGGGAAAGAAAGCCCAAAGAAAGCCCAAAGAAAGCCCAAAGAAAGTGGAAAGAAAGGCGACAGAAAGCCCAAAGAAAGCCCAAAGAAAGCCTAAGCAAAGCACAAAGAAAGGGGAAAGAAAGCCCAAAGAAAGCCCAAAGAAAGCCCAAAGAAAGCCCAAAGGAAGCCCAAAGAAAGCCCAAAGAAAGCCCACAGAAAGGGAAAGAAAGCCCAAAGAAAGGGGAAAGAAAGCCCAAAGAAAGCCCAAAGAAAGCCCAAAGAAAGCCCAAAGAAAGCCCAAAAAAAAGGGAAAGAAAGGGGAAAGAAAGCCCAAAGAAAGGGGAAAGAAATCCCAAATAAAGCCCAAAGAAAGGGGAAAGAAAGCCCAAAGAAAGCCCAAAGAAAGGGGAAAGAAAGGGGAAAGAAAGCCCAAAGAAAGGGGAAAGAAAGCCCAAAGAAAGCCCAAAGAAAGGGGAAAGAAAGCCCACAGAAAGGGGAAAGAAAGGGGAAAGAAAGCCCAAAGAAAACCGAAATAAAGGGGAAAGAAAGCCCGAGAAACCCCAAAGAAAGGTGAAAGAAAGCCCAAAGAAAAGGGAAAGAAAGCCCAAAGAAAGCCCAAAGAAAGGGGAAAGAAAGCCCAAAGAAAGGGAAAGAAAGCCCAAAGAAAACCCAAAGAAAGCCCAAAGAAAGCCCACAGAAAGCCCAAAGAAAGCCAAAGAAAGCCCAAAGAAAGGGGAAAGAAAGCCCAAAGAAAGGGGAAAGAAAGCCCAAAGAAAGCCCAAAGAAAGGGGAAAGAATGCGCAAAGAAAGCCCAAAGAAAGCCCAAAGAAAGCCCAAAGAAAGGGGAAAGAAAGCCCAAAGAAAGGGGAAAGAAAGCCCAAAGAAATCCCAAAGAAAGCCAAGGAAAGCCCAAAGAAAGGGGAAAGAAAGCCCAAAGAAAGGGGAAAGAAAGCCCAAAGAAAGCCCAAAGAAAGCCCACAGAAAGGGGAAAGAAAGCCCAAAGAAAGGGGAAAGAAAGCCCAAAGAAAGCCCAAAGAAAGGGAAAGAAAGCCAAAAGAAACCCAACGAAAGGGGAAAGAAAGCCCAAAGAAAGCCCAAAGAAAGGGGAAAGAAAGCCCAAAGAAAGAGGAAAGAAAGGGGAAAGAAAGCCCAAAGAAAGGGGAAAGAAAGGGGAAGAAAGCCCAAAGAAAGCCCAAAGAAAGGGGAAAGAAAGGGGAAAGAAAGCCCAAAGAAAGGGGAAAGAAAGCCCAAAGAAACCCCAAAGAAAGGGGAAAGAAAGCGCAAAGAAAGCCCAAAGAAAGGGGAAAGAAAGGCCAAAGAAAGGGGAAAGAAAGCCCAAAGGAAGGGGAAAGAAAGCCCAAAGAAAGGGGAAAGACAGCCCAAAGAAAGCCCAAAGAGAGGGGAAAGAAAGCCCAAAGAAAGGGGAAAGAAAGCTCAAAGAAAGCCCAAAGAAAGGGGAAAGAAAGCCCAAAGAAAGGGGAAAGAAAGCCCAAAGAAAGGGGAAATAAAGCCCAGAGAATGCCCAAAGAAAGCCCAAAGAAAGCCAAAGAAATGGGAAAGAAAGCCCAAAGAAAGGGGAAAGAAATCCCAAAGAAAGGGGAATGACAGCCCAAAGAAAGGGGAAAGAAAGCCCAAAGAAAGGGGAAAGAAAGCACAAAGAAAGGGGAAAGAAAGCCCAAAAAATGCGGAAAGAAAGCCCAAAGAAAGGGGAAAGAAAGCCCAAAGAAAGCCCAAAGAAAGCCCGAAGAAAGTGGAAAGAAAGGGGAAAGAAAACCCAAAGAAAGCCCGAAGAAAGCCCAAGGAAAGACCAAAGAAAGGGGAAAGAAAGCA